>NC_090254.1:46721299-46753799 GCF_037325665.1 Littorina saxatilis
TGGTGGTGGAATTAATCCAAGCGGAGCGCGGGCGAAGCCCGCGCGTAGCGAGGTAGTTTTTTTTTTCATCTCCCAGCACTGAAATTTTTTTTGCCAAGTGGTGTCTGTCTGGACATTGTTCTAGAATTCATCTTTTAGCTCAATATTAGCGACACTGTTTGGACAATTCTATTAAAATTAGGCGTACAAACTGATTTTGTTTCGGGGAATCCTCTCAGAGGATCAGAATTTTCATATAATATCATCGGAAGCTGTTACAACGGGAAAATGTGAAACTTTTGTCACTTTTTAACATGGAATTTCATCTTTGAGCGTTTCAAGCGGACTTTAATAAAATAGTTATTTGCGAATTAAGCAGCGGAAGACACTCACCGGTTCAACATGTGTATGGTCATTAAACCTCAAAACATTTCAGTAAGTGGTTTAGACAAACACCTCCGCCATGTGAGGGTGACTGGTTTGTAGCTGAAGAGTTTTTTTCTAAAGTGTGTTCTAAATACAAATGACGTACTGGTAATGATGTAATGAGTTGTTCTAATCTTGTTCTTGGAACTCTTGCTGTTCCAAGCTTGTTCTTAGCAAGTCTTGGTGACGAGAACAAAGACTATCAATGAAATCTTTAGAAATAACCTCTGACAACGACGACGATGACGACGACGACGACGATAACAACAACAACAACAAATGACATCGACGACGACGACGACAACAACAACAACAACAACAACAACAACAAAAACAACAACACGAGAACAACAACAATCACGACAACGAACATGACAACAACACCAACAACTACGACGACAACTACAACGACTGGGTTATGATGACATCACCAATGATTTAAAGGCCGTTAAAAAATCGTTAAATCCTATTTCTTCACTGATTCTTATGAAATTTTAAAGGTAGGTTTGTTGTCCCCAACTTATTTTCACTCCATACTTTTCCAGAAGAAAAACATAATTTTGGCAGTTAAAAACCGTTAAATTTCAATTCTTCACCGATATTTATGAAATTTTGTGGGTAGGTTCGTTGTCCCCAACTGATTTTCACTCTATACTTTTCCAGAAGAAAGACATAATTTTGGCAGTTAAAAAACGTTAAATTTCAATTCTTCACCTATCTTTATGAAATTTAGTGGGTGGGTCCGTTGTCCCAAACTGAATTTTAAGACATACTTTTCCAGACAAAAAAACTTATTTTTGGCAGTTAAAAACCGTTAAATCTCAATTCTTCATCGATATTTATGAAATTTTGTGGGTAGGTTCGTTGTCCCCAACTGATTTTCACTCCATACTTTTCCAGAAGAAAAACATAATTTTGGCAGTTAAAAACCGTTACATTTAAATTTTCACCTATCTTTATGAAATTTAGTGGGTGGGTCCGTTGTCCCAAACTGAATTTCAAGACAAACTATTCCAGTCAAAAAAACTTATTTTTGGCAGTTAAAAACCGTTAAGTCTCAATTCTACACCGATATTTATGACATTTTGTGGGTAGGTTTGTTGTCAGATTTGACATGATGGCAGAATTGAAAGTGTGAGATATCCTGATGTTTCACAATTTATGCTGCATAATTCAGCCCCATATAGGCGCTTGAATTTTAGGTGGAGTTGGGGTTTTTTTTCAGCCCAAACCAGTAACCCCCACATGGTTTTCATGTCCCTTTCTGAGAGACTTCAAGAAGTTTCAATTTGACGTCATGATTAGCCTGCCGCATTAGCAAGTATGAAAACACGTCATCGATGACACATTTTAAGACAGAGAGAGAGAGAGAGAGAGAGAGAGAGAGAGAGAGAGAGAGAGAGAGAGAGAGAGAGAGAGAGAGAGAGAGAGAGAGAGAGAATCATGTACACACAGATGGACGACTTCGCTTGGGGTATGTACTGCCCGGCAGTACACATCTACTTAATTGATAAGTTTTGTCATTAAAAAAATTAAGTAGATGTGCAACGCCAAGGCACTGCATACCCCAGCGAAAGACAAACCTCTCTCTTACTCTCTCTCTTTCAAACACACACACACACCGTGCGAACACACACACACACACACACACGCACACACACACCCCAAGTCACATACGTACACACATACACACTCACTCACACGCACTCACTCACTCTCTCACACACACTTCATACACACAAAACACCCCCCCATACGCACATATAGACAGACGGACATAAACACCTTTACAAACAAACACACATACACACACACATACACTTACGCACACACACACATACCCACCCACTCTCTCTCATTCTCTCTCTATTTCTCTCTTATACAAACAGACAGACACACACACACACACACACACACACACACACACACACACACACACACACTGTACATACGCACAAACAAATACGCACATAGACAGTCGGACACACACACCTTTACAAACAAACACATATATACACACTCATACACACACAAACATACACACAAACTCATGCACACACACATTCACACACACACACACACTCTCTCTCTCTCTCTCAAACACACACACACACCCACACACACACACACCCACGCACACACACACCCCAAGTCACACACACACACATTCACACACTCACTAACACGCACTCACTCACTCTCACAAAAAACTTCATACACACAAAACAGACACCCATACGCACATATGGACAGACGGACATACACACCTTTACAAACAAACACACATACACGCACACACATACACTTATGCCCACACACACACTTACACACACACGAGTACAGACTCATGCACGCGTGCGCTCACACACACACACACACAAATACACACACACACACACCACATACATACGAGTACAGACTCATGCACGCGTGCGCACACACACACACACACACACACATACACACACACACACACACACACACACACACACACACACACACACACACACACAAACAGCAACACTAACACATGTGCACAAAATGAACACAAACACACACACTGCGCGAGAGAGAAAGACTACAGGGAGGCATGACGTCATGATGCATTAATTGACGTCAAAGACTTTCGACCGTGACGTATTCTTCTTACGCGAGCTTTATCCACAGACTTGGAAACTACGGAATTTCTACCCGTCCAAAGCGGCCTTGGGTGGCGTTTGCTGAAAAAATGGGGGCGACTATTGCACCCACCGTATTTTTGGCTCACGAAGTGTAGCCTATGCGATCGTAACTTTGTCTGTCTGTGCGTTTGTGCGTTTGTGTGTGTGTGTGTGCGTGTGTGTGTGTGTTTGTGCGTGTGTATGTCTGTGGTAGAAACTTTAACATTTCCGAGTCTATGTGTGAGTGGTTATCCAAGACTATGGATAAAGCTCGCATAAGATTACGTCACGGTCAAAAGTGTTTGACGTCAATTAATGCATCATGACGGCATGCCTCCCTGTAGTCTTTCTCTCTCGCGTGGTGTGTGTGGTCTCGGTGATTGTTATTTTGAGCGGGCCGAGACTATTTGGCAGTCGTGTCCCTGTAAGTAGGCAACATGCAGACAGACAGATCTAGATCTAGTGTCTCTCTTTCTTGCACAGTGTCACCTAAGCTTACTGTGTGTGTGGGTGTGTATGTGTGACGGAGTGATTGAGTTTGTGTTACTGTTTGTCTATTTCTTACGTGAGCCTTGAAGGCTTCGCCTCTTGTTGTTAGTATGGTCCCAATTTTTGGTGAACTTCCATCTCCAACTGTAGCACGTAGCCGGGCACAAAGAATCCTTCTTTATCATGTATTATTCGGTATGCACATTTCTCAAGTCGATTACAGTATAATTATAGCTATTCTGATGGACACGTGGGGGAATTCGGGGGCTGTGATTGGATGGTCTCACACATCCCTTTTCCGATCATCAAAGCATAACGATACAAAAGTTGGCCATTTTTGCCGATATCCAAACGATATCGGCAATAACAAAGACGCGTGGTTCCGGTTTCTTCCACGTGTATAAAGTACACGCATACCTCGCCAGGTTTGTTTCTGTCACTCTGTGACTAGTCGACAGACGACGCCATTTGCTTTGTGTGTGTTTTTGTTGTTGCTTACTGTACATGACATACATTACGTGTAAAATCCAGTTCTTTAACAGGCAACAAACCTTGCAAATTTCCAGAAGCTGCAATCTGAAGCGACCTATCTCGGATTCTAGCAGACGATCTCTCCAATGTTTAACACAAAATCAGCAAACTCTCCTGTCACATAGAACGTCCATTGTATAGTGCAATGTTGAAATGAAGTTACCGGTCTGAAACATTTCGTCGTTTCTTCTGAGACAATCCTTGTTCTCTTATCATCTACAGATTTACCGCTGTCTTCACCACGCGAATTCCCAACAGAAGTCAGACTTTCGAACATACAATCTACGTAGGCAAGCATGATACGTCATGACGTCATATGATTCCTAACATATTGACGTAATGCTAAGCATCCGGTTATCTCGAGTTTTCTCCGTAATACATGTCCGTGGGTTTTTCAATGTTCGGTTATTTCCGTGGCTTCATACGGAAAGGGAACCGTCGTCTGCAATCAACGACATGGACCATTCTGGTACTTGTCGCTGACAAAAACATGATTCTAACACAGAATTTAATGTCAGAATAGCTATATAAACGCTATTGTGTTTTCAGCGTATCAATAGGGTCCGATATTTAGACTCGAACAAGTATAATGCGACTCGTCTTCGACTCGTCGGCATTATACTTGTCTCGTCTAAATATCGGGCCCTATTGCTACGCTGAAAACACAATAGCTGTTAATAGCGTTCACAGGATACCTCCAGCTTCGCTGGGATAAAAAATTCTTATTAAAATCTTAAGTTTGGTAATCGGTCCAAAAATGATTTCATCGTATTGTTTATCATTACCTGATACCACAAACATAGGCTACAGATATGTTATGTTTGGATTCAAACAAACCTCAGAAAGTAATTAAAAAAAAAAGAATAATAAAGAAAAGTGTGCTTCCTGTGAAGCCCAAAAAGCAACTGCGCTATACTGGCTTGTCTCTTTCTGTGCGCTATACTGGCTTGTCTCTTTCTGTGCGCTATACTGGCTTGTCTCTTTCTGTGCGTAAACGTGACAGCGAGGCCGCGGTTTATAAAATCGACACAGCTATTGAGTATTGTCTGAGTTAAAAACAGGGGGTGCGTTCAATTTCATTCTGGAGGTACGACAGATTGACTAAATGGTTTAATTTCGCTTTACGCGACTTGTTTGATTCTCCCTTTAAACATAGATAAAGTTATCCTTGCATTCTTGTGATGATTTTGGTAAATATTGTGTTTATGATTGTAAATCAAGGTTGCTTAAAATTTGTTCGCGTTACTGTATTATATACTTGACATTGTTTTTTCTGTAAATACCACGAGTCTTCTTTTGCTTAGGATAAGTAAAACAATTAAGTGTTTGTCTTCTTCTTCTTTTTCGTCTTCTACTTCTCTGTATCTCTCTCTGTATCTCTCTCTCTCTCTCTCTCTCTCTCTCATCCGCGCGCGCGCGGTCGTGTGTATTTGTGTGATAACTATGACATGATATGCTTTATCTGTGATTCTGATGAGATGTGATATATTTTGGTGGTAACTTTGCTGGTTTTTCAGTGCTATTAGGATTTGATCCCAATTCTTATTGTGGAAATATCTAGATTTTATTTTGAGTTGGATGCTTCTTTGCCAACAGCGGTTCACGTGTGCAGTACACCTGGTAAAAAGAGTATTTTATGTGAAGTGGACAAGATGTGAAAGCGGTATAATGTAGAGTGTGTGTGTGTGTGTGTGTGTGTGTGTGTGTGTGTGTGTGTGTGTGTGTGTGTGTGTGTGTGTGTGTGTGTGCAGTTCTGTTAGCACTCTGTTTGGTTGTTGTGTTTGAATGTACTATGTATTGAATGAACTCAAACCAAGATATATTCCTGTGTAAGGCACGTGGTTGAAATAAAATATTATGTCTTATGTCTTATGTCTATCAATCTCTTTCTTGCTCTCTTTTTACACTTTCTTTCGCCTTCTAGCTCTCTCTCTCTCTCTCTCTCTCTCTCTCTCTCTCTGTCTCTGTCTCTCTCTCTCTTTCTCTCTCTCTGAATGTTGAAATATTTCGTTTCAGATTGTTAATCAAAGTTGCCTAATTTTGTATCATGTGTATATTTCACATGTTTTTTTTCTGTAAATAACAAAGTCCTCCTTTTTGCAAGGAAAAACTAATCAAGTGTTTGTTTTCTTTTTCATCATCTTCTTGTGAATGGAGGAATGAGTTTATGTGTGTGTTCGTGTCGTGTGTTTGTGCGTGTGTGAGTGTGTATGTGCGTGCGTGTGTGCGTATGTGTTCATGTACCACCACCCAACAGTAAAACAACGGAAGTCAGAAGTGTACAAAGCAATGAAAGCATCGCGCAGCTCAATGGTGTTACCTTGCACTGTTGTGAGTCACAAGTGTACAAAGCAATGAAAGCATCACGCAGCTCAATGGTGTTACCTTGCACTGTTGTAAGTCACAAGTGTACAAAGCAATGAAAGCATCGCGCAGCTCAATGGTATTACCTTGCACTGTTGTAAGTCACAAGTGTACAAAGCAATGAAAGCATCGCGCAGCTCAATGGTATTACCTTGCACTGTTGTAAGTCACAAGTGTACAAAGCAATGAAAGCATCGCGCAGCTCAATGGTGTTACCTTGCACTGTTGTAAGTCACAAGTGTACAAAGCAATGAAAGCATCGCGCAGCTCAATGGTGTTACCTTGCACTGTTGTAAGTCACAAGTGTACAAAGCAATGAAAGCATCGCGCAGCTCAATGGTATTACCTTGCACTGTTGTAAGTCACAAGTGTACAAAGCAATGAAAGCATCGCGCAGCTCAATGGTGTTACCTTGCACTGTTGTAAGTCACAAGTGTACAAAGCAATGAAAGCATCGCGCAGCTCAATGGTGTTACCTTGCACTGTTGTGAGTCACAAGTGTACAAAGCAATGAAAGCATCACGCAGCTCAATGGTGTTACCTTGCACTGTTGTGAGTCACAAGTGTACAAAGCAATGAAAGCATCGCGCAGCTCAATGGTGTTACCTTGCACTGTTGTAAGTCACAAGTGTACAAAGCAATGAAAGCATCGCGCAGCTCAATGGTATTACCTTGCACTGTTGTAAGTCACAAGTGTACAAAGCAATGAAAGCATCGCGCAGCTCAATGGTGTTACCTTGCACTGTTGTAAGTCACAAGTGTAAAGCAATGAAAGCATCGTGCAGCTCAATGGTATTACCTTGCACTGTTGTAAGTCACAAGTGTACAAAGCAATGAAAGCATCGCGCAGCTCAATGGTATTACCTTGCACTGTTGTAAGTCACAAGTGTACAAAGCAATGAAAGCATCGCGCAGCTCAATGGTGTTACCTTGCACTGTTGTAAGTCACAAGTGTACAAAGCAATGAAAGCATCACGCAGCTCAATGGTGTTACCTTGCACTGTTGTAAGTCACAAGTGTACAAAGCAATGAAAGCATCACGCAGCTCAATGGTGTTACCTTGCACTGTTGTAAGTCACAAGTCACGTTGTACAAAGCAATGAAAGCATCACGCAGCTCAATGGTTGTCGTGTTTTTCCTTTCGTTGTTCTCAGTCGCAAAGGAGACACAACGATTTGTGTAGGTTCTGTAAATTTATTAACAGCTGGAACAACGGTGACAATATCTCTCAGCACAGTGTAAGAAAGAACAAGTGCAAGACTGGTAAAGAACAACAATACGTGTGCGCAGCCCTACTTATATAGTTAATGGACATACGAGAATATTCGGGAAACATCGACACTAATCTGGTTAGATCTACACAGTTCCATCTGTTCGATGAGCGTCTACGCTTACGTCATGAGTGACTGCGCACTAGATCAAAGTAAGTTCCATAATGTTCTATATCCTTCCATTCGATTCCAGTGGTATCTAGCGATCTCCACAACACCTCCCCACCTAAACTGATGCTACTCCTCAAGCATCAACAGCAAAGTCTCTCTGTGGGTTTGCGTGTTCTCTTTGACCGTCTTGGATTGTCTGGTCCATACTCTGGAACGGATGGAGTACCTTTGGGTTTGGTCTGTCTCCGAGTTTGTGGCACAGTTTCCAAGATCTCCATGGGGTGATCTGTTACAAGTTCAGAAACAGTGTCCACTTCCTCACCAGGTTCATTGTCTTCCTCAGTGGTGTAGCGTGGCTGTAGCTGTTCCCAGTGTCGTCTCCATACTGGACCATGAGGAATGACCATGACGTTGAAGCAGCGAGTACCCAGAGACTTCTTGATGACTGCTGGTACCCATCGGGGTTGTTTGTCTCGGCGAGGTCCATGGTACAGAGCATACACAGGATCTCCGGCCTTGTACTGTCTGGTTACCTTGACGACAGCTTTCAAGTCTGGAGTCATCTGAGACTTGGATGCCTCCTTGGATTGCTTGCCCTGAGCGATGTGGGCTGGCGAGGGCAGCAGAGTGTCAATCCTTTCCTTGTGGATTTGGCTGTAGTTCCTTTCTGCAGCCGTGAGAGTCTTGGACACGTTGGCGATTGGGCGCTCGCTTCCATCTGGATAGCGATGAAATAGGACTGCTCCAATTCCAACGTTGGACGCGTCACAAGCTAGTCCCAAAGTCTTGTTTGGATCGAAGTGTACCAGAACTTGATCCGAGGAAAGCACATTTTTCAACTGTTCAAATGCTGCCTGTTCCTCATCTCCCCACTTCCAGGGGTTCGCCTTCTTCGTCAGGCGGTAGAGCGGCTCTGCCATGCTGGCCAGGTTAGGGATGAACTTCCCGTAAAACTGAACTGAGCCCAAGAAAGACTTCAAGCTTGAGACGTCCGTAGGGGCTGGCATTTTCAAAACTGCCTCGACCTTCGATCCTTTGGAGATCCCTTCGGCCGATAAGGTATGTCCAAGGTATTCCACACTGGCTTGTGCGAACTCGCACTTTTCACGACGACATCTGAGTCCTTTGTCGTTCAGACGAGTGAGCAAACGTTCCAGGTTGCTCAGGTGGTCGTTGGCGTCCTTCCCGCTGACGAGTATATCATCTTGGAAGACGGCAACACCAGGTAGATCACAGGTCAGGTTTTCCATGATCTCTTGAAAGTAACCAGGTGCTGACTTTATCCCGAAAGGAAGTCGTTGCTGCAGGAGTACCCCACGGTGAGTGCTGAGGGCTAGCCTGCGTTGACTCTCTGGTGCCAGCTTGATCTGGTTGTAGGCATCAGCAAGATCGATCTTGGTGTATCCGAATCCACCTCCTAGCTTCTGCATCAGTTCCTCTGGGAGTGGCATTGGATGACGGTGATCTTCAAGCTGATCATTGATGCCCACTGAGTAGTCACCACAGATCCGTAGCTTGGGCTTCAGGGTGCCCGAGGTTTGTGCCTTACGAATTGGTACCACTGGCGTTCCATATTCGTTGAACTGGACTGGCTTCCAGACTCCTTTGGCGATGCCTTCTTCGTAGCCTTTGGCGAGGTCATCACGAAGAGCGAAAGGTACCGGACGTGCCTTTTGAAAAACCGGCTTTGCATCAGACTTGAACTTCACGTCCAGTTCGAAGTCCTTGAGACATCCCAATTCTTGTTTGAAGAGATTTGGGAATTTATCAGACAGTCTGTGACAATCTCGTTGCAGGGCAGCATAAGGCGCGTTGGAGGTCGCTGGATGCGTAGGTTTTGCACCCTCACTCTTAGCGTGACTCTCTATGCTCCTCAGTCCTAGAGCATTGTCCACAGAAATTCCCAGAGTCTGGATTGCGTTGCGTCCTAGCAGATTCAGATGAGGGATCTTGGTGACGATGTACGGAATTGAGCTTTGCTTACCAGTCACTGGATCCTTGGTTTGGCCCATGAAAGTTCCCAGCACGGGCAGGTCGTGCTTGCTGGCAGACTCGTAACGATGTGTGACGTCATCCAGCTTCGGTTTTCCTAGTTGTCTCCAGACCGGAAGAGAAACAAAATTTCCCGTAGTTGCGGTGTCCAGTTCCATGGTGAACTGTCGGTCCTGGATTGTTATGGGTACATCCAACCTAGGAGTATCTTGGGGAACTTCACCGAGGATCGCGTTGACAAGCTCTGCTTTCGTGACTCTCTTCACGGAAGCCTGGGAATGTCGTTCCCGATTCTGATGTTGCTTTTTTCTACAGACAGCTTCCAAATGTCCTGTGACGTCACAGTATCGGCATTTGGCTTCTTTGTAGGGGCAGTCTGTTGCTTTGTGGGCCTTTCCACATCGGTAGCACTTCCTGTCTGTGGAATTAGACTGCTTGTGGTTCTTTCGTGGACCCGTAGTCTTGTTCTGGTGGACCTTGTTGACTGGCATGGTCTTGGAACCGTAGACAGTTTCCTTGGCAACCTTCGCTGCGTCTTCAGTCTCAATCGCGACTTGGACAGCACGTGCGAAATCCAGCTCTGTGTCCTTGATCTTGAATAGAGCCTTTAAGACAGCCTCATTGTTGACAGAACATATGAATCTCTGTCTCAGAGCTTCGTCTTGTGGGTTTTTGATCGAAGGAAAGTCACAGGTAGCGGCGTCTTGGCGTATGCGCGCTGCTAACTCCTGGAGAGTTTCGCCTGGCTTCCGTTTCATGTCACTCCAGAACTTGAAACGTTCTCGCACTATGAAGAGTTTCGGGTCGAACTGTTCTTTCATGAATTTGACAATTTCGTCCATTGTCAAACTGTTGATGTCCTTGGGCGGATTTTGCTGAGTAGCCAGATTTGCCAGTTGTTTGTAGACCGTAGCAGTCTGATTCGTCAAGAAAACTTGAGCCTTGCGCTGCTCCGGCACGGAGTTGGCGACCACAAACGTGCAAAATCTTGACCAGTAGTCAGGCCACAGTTCCGATGTTGCATCAAACGCAACAAAAGATGGGATTGCAGCTGCCTGTGTAGTAATGGGAAAACGTAGATTCGAAGCACTCGGATCGTCGTAGCTTTCCTCCCTGGCAGAAGCTGCGGCACCACTGAACACTTTCATCATCATCTCCATCTGGTGCATTTGTTGCTCCATATCTTCCTTGTGCTGGCGTTGCTGTTGCTCCAACTGCTGCCTCAGAAGCGTTATCAGCTGCTCTGTTTCCGTCATTTTGCAGTAATAAGTCACTCCGAATAGACAAGGGAAGTAACTGTCGGCGACGCCAGTTGTGTTTTTCCTTTCGTTGTTCTCAGTCGCAAAGGAGACACAACGATTTGTGTAGGTTCTGTAAATTTATTAACAGCTGGAACAACGGTGACAATATCTCTCAGCACAGTGTAAGAAAGAACAAGTGCAAGACTGGTAAAGAACAACAATACGTGTGCGCAGCCCTACTTATATAGTTAATGGACATACAAGAATATTCGGGAAACATCGACACTAATCTGGTTAGATCTACACAGTTCCATCTGTTCGATGAGCGTCTACGCTTACGTCATGAGTGACTGCGCACTAAATCAAAGTAAGTTCCATAATGTTCTATATCCTTCCATTCGATTCCAGTGGTACAGTCTACTTCGTTTATAACGTCGCCGGATATAACGTCACCCCGTTATATCGTCACCCAAACACCGGTCCCGGCTCAATTCCTTCTTTCCAAGACTATTTTAACCTCGGATATAACGTCACCGGATATAACGTCACCCAGTTATAACGTCACTCATCCATGTCGGTTATAACGTCATATCAATCCCCATATGCAGCAGTTTGCATGGTGAACGACTGTCAAGGCATGTTCATTTACCCTACACGTGTCACAAGTTTTGTGTGTTAACGGTATTCAAGTTTTTCCGTTTTCCCGTTGTTAGAGACCCAAGGAAAACTAGGTTCAAGGCATAATCATTTTTGCTGCATGCGTTTTGTGAGTTCCTGTTCGAGGTTTTTAATCAAAAGAAAAATGTTTTATTTCATTTCGTTTTGTGAGTTCCTGTTCTAGGTTTTTAATTAAAAGAAAAATGTTCCATTTCATTCGTGTTGTGAGTTCCTGTTTTTGTTTTTAACTAAAAGAAATTGTTTTAAAAAGTTTCATATCGAGCATACATGGTTACTCCTGCGCGAGCGCGTGCGAATGGATCTGTCTACTTCTGTCCTTCAATCACGCATATAAAAAAACTCGATTATTGAAATGACGGTAGGACTAGGAGAAGGTCGAGAGGATGAGAACAGACTACGACGTTTGTTTGTTTTTTGGTCCGTAGAATACAGACTACAACTGCCCTCGACGAGGAGGCTGAGCGTCACTTTCAATTGGGCGTTGTCGACAGGCTGAGTAGGTCGCCCAGGCTAAATTGTAAAGGTAAACACTAAGTGCAGTGAACCGACAAATTGAGAAAAGTGATACTGCACTCTTAAAGCACTATTTTGACTCAACTTGGAAAGCCATGGACGTTATATCAAGTCGGACGTTATAATGATAATAATAATACAGTAGTAGTCTAACGAGTATAACGTCTCGCTCACTAGATGTGGTGGAGACGGTGGATGGGGAAAGGGGGTAACTATATGAACCCAAAGTTGTTACTACCAGAACGATTGTGCGTAAAGGTGGGCAGCCACTTTGCTGTTGACGAGAAACTTCTTCGTTAATAATAATAATATAAGTCAAATAGACATTAATTACGTATAAGGACCCATGAAGTTCTCGTCATTTTTACATTTAGTCAAGTTTTGACTAAATGTTTTAACGTAGAGGGGGGAATCGAGACGAGGGTCGTGGTGTATGTGTGTCTGTGTGTGTGTGTGTGAGTAGAGCGATTCAGACTAAACTACTGGACTGATCTTTATGAAATTTGACATGAGAGTTTCTGGGTATAATATCCCCAGACGTTTTTTTTTCATTTTTTTGATAAAAGTCTTTGATGACGTCATCCTGTTTTTCGTGAAAGTTGAGGCGGCACTGTCACGCTCTCATTTTTCAACCAAATTGGTTGAAATTTTGGTCAAATAATCTTCGACAAAGCCCGGACTTCGGTATTGCATTTCAGCTTGGTGGCTTAAAAATTAATTAATGACCTTGGTCATTAAAAATCTGAAAATTGTAAAAAAAAAATAATTATAAAACGATTCAAATTTACGTTCATCTTATTCTCCATCATTTTCTGATTCAAAAAACATATAAATATGTTATATTTGGATTAAAAACAAGCTCTGAAAATTAAAAATATAAAAATTATTATCAAAATTAAATTTTCGAAATCAATTTAAAAACACTTTCATCTTATTCCTTGTCGGTTCCTGATTCCAAAAACATAATATGATATGTTTGGATTAAAAACACGCTCAGAAAGTTAAAACGAAGAGAGGTACCGAAAAGCGCGCTATCCTTCTCAGCGCAACTACTACCCCGCTCTTCTTGTCAATTTCACTGCCTTTGCCATGAGCGGTGGACTGACGATGCCACGAGTCTTGCTGAAAAATTGCATTGCGTTCAGTTTCATTCTGTGAGTTCGACAGCTACTCGACTAAATGTTGTATTTTCGCCTTACGCGACTTGTTATTTCTTCGGACATCAAGGACAGGTCAAGATGAGAGCAGAATATGAATAAACGACATCCATATGTGTGTGTGTCCTTAAAGCTAATAACGTTGGACACTATAATTAAAGACTGAGATTGTCGATGGAACCAGACGGAGCTTGTCACTCCAACACCAGCAACCTGTCTCAGAATCAGCATGCAGCCTACAACATTGTACATTTACTACTGTTGCCGAATTTCGGGGAAAATGTTGTGTATACAATTTTGTATTCATGGTATAGCCAGGTTTTGGAAATACGCAAAGAAGAGAATAGTCCACAATTCTATATATGAGGAAGTGAATTAAAGATTATTGTAATAAGTTAGTTTAAAACTTACAACAATATGTTGTTGTAATTTTTAAACAACACTAATGCATGCACTTTCCATTTCTGCACAGTTTTATTAAAACAGTCAGTACTTTAGAAAGGGACATAACTCTTGGACTCCGGATATAACATCACCCGCGCGTAAAAGTGACGTTATAACCGATGAACCGGATACAGCGTCACCGCGTATAACGTCGCTCAAATACATCCCCCGAGGGGCGGTTGGTTGAAAGTGACGGTCGGCAACGGTCGGACGGTCGGCAACGGTCGGTGACGGTCGGCAACGGTCGGCGACAAAAAACAAGTGTTGCACCAAAACAAACCCTCTCTCCCTCTTTGATTTTTATATTTAGTCAAGTTTTGACTAAATATTTTAACATCGAGGGGGAATCGAAACGAGGGTCGTGGTGTATGTGCGTGTGTGCGTGCGTGTGTGCGTGCGTGCGTGTGTGTGTGTGTGTAGAGCGATTCAGACTAAACTACTGGACCGATCTTTATGAAATTTGACATGAGAGTTCCTGGGTATGAAATCCCCGAACGTTTTTTTCATTTTTTTGATAAATGTCTTTGATGACGTCATATCCGGCTTTTCGTGAAAGTTGAGGCGGCACTGTCACGCCCTCATTTTTCAACCAAATTGGTTGAAATTTTGGTCAAGTAATCTTCGACGAAGCCCGGACTTCGGTATTGCATTTCAGCGTGGTGGCTTAAAAATTAATTAATGACTTTGGTCATTAAAAATCGGAAAATTGTAAAAAAAAATAAAAATTTATAAAACGATCCAAATTTACGTTTATCTTATTCTCCATCATTTGCTGATTCCAAAAACATATAAATATGTTATATTCGGATTAAAAACAAGCTCTGAAAATTAAATATATAAAAATTATTATCAAAATTAAATTGTCGAAATCAATTTAAAAACACTTTCATCTTATTCCTTGTCGGTTCCTGATTCCAAAAACATATAGATATGATATGTTTGGATTAAAAACACGCTCAGAAAGTTAAAACAAAGAGAGGTACAGAAAAGCGTGCTATCCTTCTTAGCGCAACTACTACCCCGCTCTTCTTGTCAATTTCACTGCCTTTGCCATGAGACGTACAATCTTGGGGAGCTGCACTGCTGGTTACGGCCACAGGCCGACCCAACATGCTTTGGAATTTTTTTTTGTCAGTGTTATAGTTAAATATAACTATAACACTGACAAAAAAAAAATCCAAAGCATGTTGGGTACACATAACTCCTTCGTCGAAGAAGCAACGAGTCACCGGCGATCATCCTCGGCCCCATTTCACAGAATGACCATAAAATTAAACTAGATACTTAGGCTTACATCTGGCCAAGCCCTATTTAGCCTTAGATAATTAAGATTAGTTGACCTAAAATGACAGGAATGTTTTTTCCCATACCGGTAGCTTATTGTTAAGATCTGTACGATTGATGAATTAACAAACGTTGAACTTAGATTTTGTTTAGCGAATAAAGATTTTGCGTGTTACATTGAATCCCACAGTATGTGTTTGTAAACACTCTCTCTCTCTCTCTCTCCCTCTCTCTCTCTGTTGTTTTCCCCATTTGACCCCCTCTCCTAAGCCCCCTGAATCTCTCTCTTTCTTCTCCCTCACCTGACACCTTCTCCTAAGCCTCTCTCTCTCTCCCTCTCTCTTCTCGGTGTTGTTTTCCCCATTTGACCCCCTCTCCTAAGCCCCCTGGATCTCTCTCTTTCTTCTCCCTCACCTGACACCTTCTCCTAAGCCTCTCTCTCTCTCTCCCTCTCTCTTCTCGGTGATGTTTTCCCCATTTGACCCCCTCTCCTAAGTTTGTAGTTGCTGACCGTCGCCGACCGTTGCCGACCGTCGCCGACCGTTGCCGACCGTCGCCGACCGTTGCCGACCGTCACTTTCAACCAACCCCCCGAGGGGTGACGTAATATCCGGAGTCGACTGTATCTAGCGATCTCCACAACAATGGTGTTACCTTGCACTGTTGTGAGTCACAAGTGTACAAAGCAATGAAAGCATCACGCAGCTCAATGGTGTTACCTTGCACTGTTGTGAGTCACAAGTGTACAAAGCAATGAAAGCATCACGCAGCTCAATGGTGTTACCTTGCACTGTTGTAAGTCACAAGTGTACAAAGCAATGAAAGCATCGCGCAGCTCAATGGTATTACCTTGCACTGTTGTGAGTCACAAGTGTACAAAGCAATGACATGACGCAAAAAGTCCCGTTTTTGACCGCTCTTGCGATCGACACCTGCATCAGTAAGAATAGCATAGCACACGAAATACGCAAGCTATCTAAACAAATCAACCTGTTCAGGGTAGATAATTGATTTGACTTTCTTCTCGTATGTAAAAGTTGCAAAGCTTTGCCTATTGTGATCCTGATAGTCAAGTGAACGGCCTTAACTGGCATATGTCAGTGTTAATGAAATTGATTATTTGATTTGGGTGCGAAATTGGTTGCAATAATTTTGTGGCAAAGTTGAAATTGAATGCACAAACATAGAGAAGAAATGGAGGTGTAGGTTATGGTGTTTTTTGCTGTGTGTCGAATAAATAAAAACTTACTGAGAAAATTGTGGAAATGATACGTGGTCATCGAATTTCTATAATTTACAAAACTGATGGTGACCTAGAGCTTGTTTTTCTGCTCAAACTGTGATCTCAAATACAGGGATGTGCTTTAAGGTGTGACTTGGATTTTGACCTTTGTGCACAACATTTCTGTGGAATCCTTCAGTTTAGAAAGTATAGGTCGTACACGACCCACATCATCCGGACTGTGTAGTCCAAAGCGCGATCCGGTGAAGGTTGACAAAGAAATCACTGCACAAGTCAGGTAAACCATTTCTAGCAACACTGTTTGGCACTGCACAAGTCAGGTAAACCATTTCTAGCAACACTGTTTGGCACTGCAAGTGTCAGGTAAACCATTTCTAGCAACACTGTTTGGCACTGCAAGTGTCAGGTAAACCATTTCTAGCAACACTGTTTGGCACTGCAAGTGTCAGGTAAACCATTTCTAGCAACACTGTTTGGCACTGCAAGTGTCAGGTAAACCATTTCTAGCAACACTGTTTGGCACTGCAAGTGTCAGGTAAACCATTTCTAGCAACACTGTTTGGCATTGCAAGTGTCAGGTAAACCATTTCTAGCAACACTGTTTGGCACTGCAAGAGTCAGGTAAACCATTTCTAGCAACACTGTTTGGCACTGCAAGAGTCAGGTAAACCATTTCTAGCAACACTGTTTGGCACTGCAAGTGTCAGGTAAACCATTTCTAGCAACACTGTTTGGCACTGCAAGAGTCAGGTAAACCATTTCTAGCAACACTGTTTGGCACTGCAAGTGTCAGGTAAACCATTTCTAGCAACACTGTTTGGCACTGCAAGTGTCAGGTAAACCATTTCTAGCAACACTGTTTGGCACTGCAAGTGTCAGGTAAACCATTTCTAGCAACACTGTTTGGCACTGCAAGTGTCAGGTAAACCATTTCTAGCAACACTGTTTGGCACTGCAAGAGTCAGGTAAACCATTTCTAGCAACACTGTTTGGCACTGCAAGAGTCAGGTAAACCATTTCTAGCAACACTGTTTGGCACTGCAAGAGTCAGGTAAACCATTTCTAGCAACACTGTTTGGCAGGGAAGTGTCTTTCTTCTTGCCTTGTCATTGGTCAATCTTTTGGTTATGTCGATGACTGCCTCTATCTGAAAATAATGATACTGGTACATGTACTACATGATGATCATGTAGTCAGTAACATGCTTTGTCTTGTAAATACATGTATGTCAATAGCCTAACTGCAGACATCATGTTTATCTGAAGAAAATGCTACTTTCTCGCTGTTTTAAAGCTTAGATACTCCTCACACTAAGCACACATAGTTTAGAAGTCTCTCTTTGTTCAAATCAATCATCAAACTGGTGCTATTTTAAGCGTAAACTCACACAGATAGAGAATTAAACAAAGTCACACAATACAAAATGCTCCCCAGTAAAACTCCCCGCCACATTCCTGCGGAATTTCCTGTCACTAAACATAGTCAGTGGAACCCCCAAGGTCACCTAGTTCTGTTGTTGCAATAATTGCGCGCTGCCTCAACTGGTCACGTTCACCGTGGCTGCACGGAGTGGGGCTTCCCGCGAGCCCAAGTGTGTGTATGTGTGTGTGTGTGTATACGTGTGTATGTGTGTGTGCGTACGTGCGTGTGTGTGTATGTGTGTGTGTGCGTACGTGCGTGTGTTCGTGTCACAGTGTGTGTGTGTGTGTGTGTGTGTTTGTGCGTGTGTGTGTGTTTGTGTGTGTGTGTATGTGTGTGTGTGTGTGTCAGTGTGTTCGTGCGTGTGCATGTGCGCGCGCCGTGTGTGTGCCGTCTGTGTGTGTGTGTGGGTAAGAGTGTGTTTTCGAAGGTATGTGTGTTCCAGAATGTGACTGAAGGAGTAAGTGAAGAGGAGATGATGATGACGATGACGATGATGAATGATGGGAGTGAGTACTGAAAAAATCATCATGTACAACAACAACAACAACAACAACAACAACAACAACAACAACAACATAACAGCAACAACAACACAACAACAACAACTAGCGTTGAGATGAAAAGTGGAAGAAGAGGAGGAGCGGTCAGTCAAGCGCTTTCATCCAAATGTAAATTGAACGTAAAGGATTGACTCATTTCACAATGAAGCTCATGCACGTATAACTACAGGGTGTTACTTGGATTTATTTCCTTGGTCAAAATATGCAGGGGAAAAAAAAAAGTGTTAACACTCTCAAGGCATTTCCGATAGACTTTCTGTAAAAAATGTGTCCCGGGCCAATCCTGCGAAAATGACAGCCAAGTTTTTAGTGATTTGAAAGAACTATTAGCCTTTCACCGACTGCTGGTGGTAAATAACATCCGTGTACCATATCATTCCAAGTAAATAATGGGCACACATTAGAAAATAATGGGCACACACAAGAAAATAATGGACACATAAATATTATTAGTATCTTCACACAAATCTTCTTTTGCACACGCAGTCAAACTGAACAATGCATCTTTCTTTCTTTATTTATTTGGTGTTTAACGTCGTTTTCAACCACGAAGGGTTATATCGCGACGGGGAAAGGGGGGGAGATGGGATAGAGCCACTTGTCAATTGTTTCTTGTTCACAAAAGCACTAATCAAAAATGTGCTCCAGGGGCTTGCAACGTAGTACAATATATGACCTTACTGGGAGAATGCAAGTTTCCAGTACAAAGGACTTAACATTTCTTACATACTGCTTGACTAAAATCTTTACAAAAATTGACTATATTCTATACAAGAAACACTTAACAAGGGTAAAAGGAGAAACAGAATCCGTTAGTCGCCTCTTACGACATGCTGGGGAGCATCGGGTAAATTCTTCCCCCTAACCCGCCGGGGGGGGGGAACAAAGCATCGAGAAAGGAAGAGTGATCACAGCTGAAAAGCATTGTGTTTGTTGAAGGTGGCCAACAATAAAATGCATGCTGTATGTATCATACTATACAATGTCATTTTCTGTATTTGAACAAATATGTACATGTACTTGCAACATTTGAATAAAACTACAGTTTTGTTTGACTTTTCTGAAGATGTAGGTATCTACATTCACAGCTGTGTCTAAAACGGCACATTTACTTCCAACTGATGCAATCTTTCAGTCAGTGTGTGTTCCCTTTTCCTACCCTTACCTCAATCCCCGCTCACAGCACAAAAGAAATCCCCCTCCCCGTACCCTGTCAGAATAACAACACCCCCCCCCCCCCCCCCCCCCCACTCTGCTTTCTCTAAAGATGGATGGGAGGAGAACGACTTTGAATAGTGACCACCACCACCACCACCCTCCACACATGCTATCTGTTCTTAGTTTCTTGTGGGAAGAATTGGAAATCACATCAACTGCAGACAAGTTGTTTTAATCCTCACACACACACACACACACACTCTCTCTCTCCCTCCACAGACACATTCTCTCTCTCTCTCTCTCTCTCTCTCTCTCTCTCTCTCTCTCTCTCTCTCTCTCTCTCTCTCTCTCTCTCTCTCTCTCTCTCTCTCTCTCTCTCTCTCTCTCTCTCTCTCTCTCTCTCTCTCTCTCTCTCTCTCTCTCTCTCTCTCTCTCTCTCTCTCTCTCCACACACACAGTAAAACCATTGTTCATTACAGTCTTGTTATTCCATCTCTCTCTCTCTCTCCACACACAGTAAAACCATTGTTCATTACAGTCTTGTTATTCCATCTTTGAGGAGGAAAGAAATGGGGGCAGCTTTGTGACCCGTCTGCCGTCAAACAAAACAGGAGGCAAAAATAAAACACATGGGGGTTAGAGAAAATCTCCTCGCATACTAAAACTGAAGCTGAGTATGCATTGATCACCCCCCCCCCCCCCCCCCACCCACAAAAAATAAAAATAAAAAGAGAAAAAGAAAATGAAAGATTGCAGGGAAAGTGAGAAGAACCTCGTGAGGACAGAACTCAGGCAAACCAAACACAAGTCAATGAATGCCCTTTTCACACGTTGCAGTCCATTGCACACCACAACCCTCACCCACACTTAGACAGTTTCACATTTCTGTCCTTGTCTCTGCGGTAACTGGATGTGGCCGACACTACCAGCCCAACCACACCCTCACCCAGACTGAGACGCTTTCACATTTTCTGTCCCTACACTTGGTCGCACCGTTAACTTGGTCGCACCGTTAACTTGTGGCCGCTAACTCCGCCTCCACGATGGCCTTGTACTCGTCGATGCCTCCTTCCAGCGATCTCACCGTCCCTCCGCTCACCACCCACAATTCCTTGCAGATCTTGCGAATCAGTCGCTCGTCGTGAGAAACCAGGACCACTCCACCCTGTTGACCATGAAACAGATCAATTCATGTTCAGATCATGGAGAAAAAGAACAAGTCGCGTAAGGCGAAAATACAACATTTAGTCAAGTAGCTGTCGAACTCACAGAATGAAACTGAACGCAATGCCATTTTTCAGCAAGACCGTATACTCGTAGCATCGTCAGTCCACCGCTCATGGCAAAGGCAGTGAAATTGACAAAAAGAGCGGGGTAGTAGTTGCGCTGAGAAGGATAGCACGCTTTTCTGTACCTCTCTTCGTTTTAACTTTCTGAGCGTGTTTTTAATCCAAACATATCATATCTATATGTTTTTGGAATCAGGAACCGACAAGGAATAAGATGAAAGTGTTTTTAAATTGATTTCGAAAATTTAATTTTGATAATAATTTTTATATTTATAATTTTCAGAGCTTGTTTTTAATCCAAATATAACATATTTATATGTTTTTGGAATCAGAAAATGATGGAGAATAAGATGAACGTAAATTTGGATCGTTTTATATTTTTTTATTTTTTTTTACAATTTTCAGATTTTTAATGACCAAAGTCATTAATTAATTTTTAAGCCACCAAGCTGAAATGCAATACCGAAGTCCGGGCTTTGTCGAAGATTACTTGACCAAAATTTCAACCAATTTGGTTGAAAAATGAGAGCGTGACAGTGCCGCCTCAACTTTCACGAAAAGCCGGATATGACATCATCAAAGACATTTATCAAAAAAATGAAAAAAACGTCTCGGGATATCATACCCAGGAACTCTCATGTCAAATTTCATAAAGATCGGTCCAGTAGTTTAGTCTAGTTGAATCGCTCTACACACACACACACACACACACACACACACACACACACAGACACCACGACCCTCGTCTCGATTCCCCCCTCTACGTTAAAACATTTAGTCAAAACTTGACTAAATGTAAAAAATTCCCAGCAAAAGCAAAGGCAAAATCAAAACAAAAAAATATTGTACTCAAACAACCCTACATATTTATTGGCGACACAGTAACTATGGTAACTATGGTTTGGCAAATGACAAGAAGACAGAGACTGCACAGCCTAGGACGGGATAAGAGGGGAGATCCAAAAGTCTTACCCCGAACTTGGTGAGAGCTTCACCCAAGGCCTCGATGGTTTCCATGTCCAGGTGATTGGTCGGCTCGTCAAGGATGAAGAAGTTGGGACTGCTCACACAAAACACAATTCACCATTACCACAAAAGGCAACACAAAATGAGGACATGATAAAAGTGTGGTCACTGGTTGACATGATAAAACTGAGGTCACTGGTCGACATGATAAAACTGAGGTCACTGGTGGACATGATAAAACTGAGGTCACTGGTCGACACGATAAAACTGAGGTCACTGGTCGATATGATAAAACTGAGGTCACTGGTCGACACGATAAAACTGAGGTCACTGGTCGACATGATAAAACTGAGGTCACTGGTCGACATGAAAAAACTGAGGTCACTGGTCGACATGAAAAAACTGAGGTCACTGGTCGACATGATAAAACTGAGGTCACTGGTCGACATGATAAAACTGAGGTCACTGGTCGACATGATAAAACTGAGGTCACTGGTCGACATGATAAAACTGAGGTCACTGGTCGAAATGATAAAACTGAGGTCACTGGTCGACATGATAAAACTGAGGTCACTGGTCGACACGATAAAACTGAGGTCACTGGTTGACATGATAAAACTGAGGTCACTGGTCAACACGATAAAACTGAGGTCACTGGTCGATATGATAAAACTGAGGTCACTGGTCGACATGATAAAACTGAGGTCACTGGTCGACATGATAAAACTGAGGTCACTGGTCGACATGAAAAAACTGAGGTCACTGGTCGACATGATAAAACTGAGGTCACTGGTGGACATGATAAAACTGAGGTCACTGGTCGACACGATAAAACTGAGGTCACTGGTCAACATGATAAAACTGAGGTCACTGGTCGACACGATAAAACTGAGGTCACTGGTCGATATGATAAAACTGAGGTCACTGGTCGACACGATAAAACTGAGGTCACTGGTCGACATGATAAAACTGAGGTCACTGGTCGACATGATAAAACTGAGGTCACTGGTCGACACGATAAAACTGAGGTCACTGGTCGACATGAAAAAACTGAGGTCACTGGTCGACATGATAAAACTGAGGTCACTGGTCAACACGATAAAACTGAGGTCACTGGTCGACACGATAAAACTGAGGTCACTGGTCGACATGATAAAACTGAGGTCACTGGTCGACACGATAAAACTGAGGTCACTGGTCGACACGATAAAACTGAGGTCACTGGTCCTCAGTGGCATGGTCAAGAAATGGTTTGATCAAACATTTCAATAACATCCATATTTTGACCCCAACAAGCTAACGCCACCGTTTTCTTCTACAGGTCGGCACAAGGTTTGTCCCGTCAATATCTGTACGCAACACACTGAGATGCAGTCTGTAATGATAAAACAAATTGTAACTCAACATTTCAAAACAAAAAGAAAATGAAGCAGAGGCCAAATTAAATAGCCCAGCTGTTGACTGAAGTACATGGTTCACCAGGGAAGGAACGGACCCACTAAAGGAATCATTTCAAACAACTCACTTTGCCATGCTCATGACAGCGAAGGCCACGCGACTCTTCTGACCTCCGGACAGACTGGACACCGGTCGCACGGCGAAGTCGCCTGTCACTCCAAAACTGCCCAGCTGTGCTCTGTATACCTCTGTTGTTTTCCCTGAAATGACACACACACTGAAATGACACACACACTGAAATGACACACACACTGAAGTGAGCTACATGGCTTATTGTGTAAACCAGGGCTCTGTTGTTTTCCCTGAAATGACACACACACTGAAGTGACACACACACTGAGGTGAGCTACATGGCTTATTGTGTAAACCAGGGCTCTGTTGTTTTCCCTGAAATGACACACACACTGAAGTGAGCTACATGGCTTATTGTGTAAACCAGGGCTCTGTTGTTTTCCCTGAAATGACACACACACTGAAGTGAGCTACATGGCTTATTGTGTAAACCAGGGCTCTGTTGTTTTCCCTGAAATGACACACACACTGAGGTGAGCTGCATGGCTTATTGTGAAAACCAGGGCTCTGTTGTTTTCCCTGAAATGACACACACACTGAAGTGAGCTACATGGCTTATTGTGTAAACCAGGGCTCTGTTGTTTTCCCTGAAGTGACACACACACTGAAGTGAGCTACATGGCTTATTGTGTAAACCAGGGCTCTGTTGTTTTCCCTGAAATGACACACACACTGAAGGGAGCTACAAGGCTTATTGTGTAAACCAGGGCTCTGTTGTTTTCCCTGAAATGACACACACACTGAGGTGAGCTACATGGCTTATTGTGTAAACCAGGGCTCTGTTGTTTTCCCTGAAATGACACACACACTGAAGTGAGCTACATGGCTTATTGTGTAAACCAGGGCTCTGTTGTTTTCCCTGAAATGACACACACACTGAAGTGAGCTACAAGGCTTATTGTGTAAACCAGGGCTCTGTTGTTTTCCCTGAAATGACACACACACTGAAGTGAGCTACATGGCTTATTGTGTAAACCAGGGCTCTGCTGTTTTCCCTGAAATGACACACACCCTCAGGTGAGCTACAAGGCTTATTGTGTAAACCAGGGCTCTGCTGTTTTCCCTGAAATGACACACACACTGAAGTGAGCTACATGGCTTATTGTGTAAACCAGGGCTCTGTTGTTTTCCCTGAAATGACACACACACTGAAGTGAGCTACATGGCTTATTGTGTAAACCAGGGCTCTGCTGTTTTCCCTGAAATGACACACACACTGAGGAGAGCTACAAGGCTTATTGTGTAAACCAGGGCTCTGCTGTTTTCCCTGAAATGACACACACACTGAGGTGAGCTACAAGGCTTATTGTGTAAACCAGGGCTCTGTTGTTTTCCCTGAAATGACACACATACTGAAGTGAGCTACATGGCTTATTGTGTAAACCAGGGCTCTGCTGTTTTCCCTGAAATGACACACACACTGAAATGACACACACACTGAAATGACACACACACTGAAATGACACACACACTGAAATGACACACACACTGAAATGACACACACACTGAAATGACACACACACTGAAGTGAGCTACATGGCTTATTGTGTAAACCAGGGCTCTGTTGTTTTCCCTGAAATGACACACACACTGAAGTGAGCTACATGGCTTATTGTATAAACCAGGGCTCTGTTGTTTTCCCTGAAATGACACACACACTGAAGTGAGCTACATGGCTTATTGTGTAAACCAGGGCTCTGCTGTTTTCCCTGAAATGACACACACACTGAAGTGAGCTACATGGCTTATTGTGTAAACCAGGGCTCTGTTGTTTTCCCTGAAATGACACACACACTGAAATGACACACACACTGAAGTGAGCTACATGGCTTATTGTGTAAACCAGGGCTCTGCTGTTTTCCCTGAAATGACACACACACTGAAATGACACACACACTGAAATGACACACACACTGAAGTGAGCTACATGGCTTATTGTGTAAACCAGGGCTCTGTTGTTTCCCTGAAATGACACACACACTGAAATGACACACACACTGAAATGACACACACACTGAAATGACACACACACTGAAATGACACACACACTGAAATGACACACACACTGAAATGACACATACACTGAAGTGACACACACACTGAGGTGAGCTGCATGGCTTATTGTGAAAACCAGGGCTCTGTTGTTTTCCCTGAAATGACACACACACTGAAGTGAGCTACATGGCTTATTGTGTAAACCAGGGCTCTGTTGTTTTCCCTGAAATGACACACACACTGAAGTGACACACACACTGAAATGACACACACACTGAAATGACACACACACTGAAATGACACACACACTGAAATGACACACACACTGAAGTGACACACACACTGAAGTGAGCTACATGGCTTATTGTGTAAACCAGGGCTCTGTTGTTTTCCCTGAAATGACACACACACTGAAATGACACACACACTGAAATGACACACACACTGAAGTGAGCTACATGGCTTATTGTGTAAACCAGGGCTCTGTTGTTTTCCCTGAAATGACACACACACTGAGGTGAGCTACATGGCTTATTGTGTAAACCAGGGCTCTGTTGTTTTCCCTGAAATGACACACACACTGAAGTGAGCTACATGGCTTATTGTGTAAACCAGGGCTCTGTTGTTTTCCCTGAAATGACACACACACTGAAGTGAGCTACATGGCTTATTGTGTAAACCAGGGCTCTGTTGTTTTCCCTGAAATGACACACACACTGAAGTGAGCTACATGGCTTATTGTGTAAACCAGGGCTCTGTTGTTTTCCCTGAAATGACACACACACTGAAGTGAGCTACATGGCTTATAGTGAAAACCAGGGCTGTTGTGTTCCCCATGGCTTTGAAAACAAAATATGTACACACACATGGCAGATGTTTTCATCTACATGTTTAGACAAAATAATTATGTACACACACATGGCAGATTTGTTCGTCTACATGGTTAGACATAATATGTACACACACATGGCAGATGTTTTCATCTACATGGTTAGACAAAATATGTACACACATGGCAGATGTTTTCATCTACTTGTTTAGACAAAATATGTACACACACATGGCAGATGTTTTCATCTACATGTTTAGACAAAATAATTATGTACACACACATGGCAGATTTGTTCGTCTACATGTTTAGACAAAATAATTATGTACACACACATGGCAGATGTTTTCATCTACATGTTTAGACAAAATAATTATGTACACACACATGGCAGATTTTTTCATCCACATGGTTAGACATAATATTACAACTAGTGGAATGTCAACTTCCTTGAAGCTTTTTGTTTGGTCTCTGATTTTTGGCTCACGTAAGTGTAGCCTATGCGATGAGCACTAACTTTTGTCTGTCTGTGCGTGCGTGCGTGCGTGCGTGCGTGCGTGCGTGTGTGTGTGTGTGTGTGTGATAGAAACTTTAACATTTCCGAGTCTATGGAAGAAGATTACGTCTCGGTCAAAAGTGTTTGACGTGTGTGATAGAAACTTTAATATTTGAAGACGTCACATTATGACGTAAGAGGGTTAGACGTCACGCGAAGGAATTACTGAAAGTCTCGGTCATTGTTATTGTGAGCGGGCCGAGACTAGTTGGCAGATCTAGTGTCTCGCTTTCTTGCACAGTTTCACCTATGCTTACTGTGTGTGTGTGTGTGTGTGTGTGTGTGCGTGTGTGTGTGTGTGTGTGTGTGTATGTGTGACGGAGTGATTGAGTTTGTCAGTTACTGTTTGTCGATTTCTTACGTGAGCCTTGAAGGCTTCGCCTCTTGTTTTTTCTGTTTCTGTCATTAACACACACACACACACACACACACACACACACACACACACACACACACACACACACACACACACATACATATGCACACACACACACACACAACCTCACACTCACACACACACAACCTCACACACACACACACACACACACACACACACACACACACACACACATACATACGCACACACACACACACAACCACACACACACACACACACGCGTGACTGTCAAAGTGAGCATGGTGCCATAGGGATCTAGTGGGCACTACTGGGCGCACTGTGAGGGCTTTGGTCAACAATACTGACAAAAACACTTGGCGGCCAGCAGCTCTATGGACGTCTGACTCATGTCAAGCTGGTCAACACTGGTTAACAACATACAAGCTATCTAGTGAGTGACAACAGGTCACTCATACTGACCATGTCAAACTGGTCAACACTGGTTAACAACATTTAAGCTATCTAGTGAGCGACAACAGGTCACTCATACTGACTATGTCAAGCTGGTCAACACTGGTTAACAACATACAAGCTATCTAGTGAGTGACAACAGGTCACTCATACTGACCATGTCAAACTGGTCAACACTGGTTAACAACATTTAAGCTATCTAGTGAGCGACAACAGGTCACTCATACTGACTATGTCAAACTGGTCAACACTGGTTAACAACATACAAGCTATTTAGTGAGCGACAACAGGTCACTCATACTGACCATGTCAAACTGGTCAACACTGGTTAACAACATTTAAGCTATCTAGTGAGCGACAACAGGTCACTCATACTGACTATGTCAAGCTGGTCAACACTGGTTAACAACATACAAGCTATCTAGCGAGCGACAACGGCTCACTCATACTGACCAGGAAAGCGGGCGGCCAGCAGTTCTACGGACGTCTGACTCATGTCCAGCTGGTCGACATGGTGCTGGGTGAAGTAGCCAATCCTCAGGTTGCGGTGCACGTGACGGATCCCCTTGACCGGGTCCAGCGTCCCTAGCAACAGCTTCAGCAGAGTTGTCTTTCCTGCCCCGTTCTCTCCCACCTGACAACCACAGATACAACATCCCCGGGTCAAATAATAGCACTACAGATACAATACCACCGGGTCAAATAATACCACTATAGATACAACACCACCGGGTCAAATAATACCACAATTGATACACCACCACCGGGTCAAATAATAACACTACAGATACAACACCACCGGGTCAAATAATAACACTACAGATAGAACACCACCGGGTCAAATAATAACACTACTGATAGAACACCACCAGGTCAAATAATAGCACTACAGATACAACACCACTGGGTCAAATAATAACACTACAGATACAACACCACCGGGTCAAATAATAACACTACAGATACAACACCACCGGGTCAAATAATAACACTACTGATACAACAACACCGGGTCAAATAATAACACTACAGATACAACACCACCGGGTCAAATAATAACACTACAGATACAACAACACCGGGTCAAATAATAACACTACTGATACAACAACACCGGGTCAAATAATAACACTACAGATACAACACCACCGGGTCAAATAATAGCACTACAGATACAAAACCACCGGGTCAAATAATAACACTACAGATACAACACCACCAGGTCAAATAATAACACTACAGATACAACACCACCGGGTCAAATAATAACACTACAGATACAACACCACCGGGTCAAATAATAACACTACAGATACAACAACACCGGGTCAAATAATAACACTACTGATAGAACACCACTGGGTCAAATAATAGCACTACAGATAGAACACCACCGGGTCAAATAATAACACTACAGATAGAACACCACCAGGTCAAATAATAGCACTACAGATAGAACACCACCGGGTCAAATAATAACACTACTGATACAACACCACCGGGTCAAATAATAACACTACAGATAGAACACCACCGGGTCAAATAATAACACTACTGATACACCACCACCGGGTCAAATAATAGCACTACAGATAGAACACCACCGGGTCAAATAATAACACTACTGATACAACACCACCAGGTCAAATAATAGCACTACAGATAGAACACCACCGGGTCAAATAATAACACTACTGATACAACACCACCGGGTCAAATAATAACACTACAGATACAACACCACCGGGTCAAATAATAACACTACTGATAGAACACCACCGGGTCAAATAATAACACTACTGATACAACACCACCGGGTCAAATAATAGCACTCCAAATAGAACACCACCGGGTCAAATAATAGCACTACAGATAGAACACCACCGGGTCAAATAATAACACTACTGATACAACACCACCGGGTCAAATAATAACACTACAGATACAACACCACCGGGTCAAATAATAACACTACAGATACAACAACACCGGGTCAAATAATAACACTACTGATACACCACCGGGTCAAATAATAACAGTACAGATACACCACCGGGTCAAATAATAACACTACAGATACAACACCACATGGTCAAATAATAACACTACTGATACAACACCACCAGGTCAAATAACACTACTGATAGAACACCACCGGGTCAAATAATAACACTACTGATAGAACACCACCGGGTCAAATAATAGCACTACAGATACAACACCACCGGGTCAAATAATAACACTACTGATAGAACACCACCGGGTCAAATAATAACACTACTGATACACCACCGGGTCAAATAATAACACTACAGATACACCACCGGGTCAAATAATAACACTACAGATACAACACCACATGGTCAAATAATAACACTACTGATACAACACCACCAGGTCAAATAACACTACTGATAGAACACCACCGGGTCAAATAATAACACTACTGATAGAACACCACCGGGTCAAATAATAGCACTACAGATTGAACACCACTGGGTCAAATAATAACACTACTGATAGAACACCACTGGGTCAAATAATAGCACTACAGATAGAACATGAAGTAATCAGACATGAGAACAGAAAATTGTCAAAAAAGGAGGAAAAAAGGTTTGCCAAACCCCAAATAACACAAACATGTTAAGATTGTCTCCCTTTCCATTGGCCCCAAATAACACAAACATGTTCAGATTGTATCCCTTTCCATTGGCCCTGATGTAATAGAAGAAAGGAAATTTGATGTACACGTGAAGTGTTGCTTACAGCTTCAAACTCAATTTAATGCGTTGATTTGACATACTAAGTGGGGGGGGGGGGATAAAAAGCCATAGGGGAGACAAGACAACTCACGATACAAATCCTGGAGTCCATGTTGGCATTGAGAGAGACGTTGGTGAAGAGAATCTTGTCCTTGCTGTAGTAGAAGTTGACGTCGTCAAGCTGCAGGATGGGGGGAGACAACTTCTCCGTCTCGGGGAACCTGCCGTCATCATTCACGTCTCATCACATGTCCAATATCACAACATAACAACCATTTCATTACAGACCAAGCTGCAGGATGGGGGGAGACAACTTCTCCGTCTCTGGAAACCTGCCGTCATCATCCATGTCTGATTATTTGTCCCAAATCACAAACTAAGCAAGGTCAATACAATGTAGACGCTTTCCGGTAAAATCTCTGTCAGGATTTTCAGCAGTCTGGACGGGTTAGAGCCCCTTTACCTAAGACAAGCTTTATCCTGCGATCCGAACGAACAACTATGACGTGTATGCTAATCAGAGAGCCCTATATAGGGTACATCATCTGTCAAAAATATAAACATCGGTGCCACAAATTGCCATAGATGGCTTGTTGATCACTGAAAGTGTTCGCTAGGCACGTGTTTTCCTAAACTCACGTGACCTCAAGCCAAACCTAAGTGACCTCGATCAAAACTTGTTACAAGCGATGACTAGGTGCCAGCGATCATTTCCGCATCAAACTGTGAACTCTGAACGTGACACTCAAAAATAGTCACTCAGGTTATCAGGTTATCCTCAACGACAGCCATCACTGGACAAAACCAAATATTTTCTGGGAACCTACTATCATGACTCATGTCTTATTATTTGTCACAAACTACACAAACAGATGCTAAATTTATGACAAGTTTAATTATAGACACAATGAAACATTCACAAGAACTTTGGCCTACAGTGTTACCACTTTGGTTTGAATTGTACGTAGTTGTACACAAATTGGAAAAGGGCTAGCGTGATCATGTCCAACTGACAGCCTACTCAATTTCTTTCAACAAATAAACAATAAAACTTACTTCAAAACAACTTCCGTCTCTTTCTCCACAGGTTTTAAAGGTGGCCTGCAAGGGAGAGAATAGCAACATTTACACAACACCTTCGCAGGCAAAGTTTAACTTGTGCTTCTTGCGCCCACTTGTGTAATTGTGCAAGGTATTCAACACCCCCCCCCCCCTCCCACCATTCCCCTCAACCTGTCTCTTTCTGTCTTTAGCCCATGCCAAACCAAATGCTTTTTTCTGTGATCTAGCTGGAATGTATGTGGTCAATAATCTTTAAATGAAAATGGTAAATGGTCTTTCAAAAAAAGTACACACCCCAAATGATGTGCTTAAAAACAAAGGAAAAAACCAAACGATGCATGCCTCAGTCAATTAACAAACAATAAAAACAAACGATGCCCCAGTCAATTAACAAACAAAACAAAAACAAAAACGGGGCAAAACACTACACTTGCACACAACATAAGAGCAACAGACTGACATTTTTCTTACAATTACTAACACTAGAGGTGTAAATCAAACACAAAATAAGCACAAAAACTCCAAACTCACCACAAAGGGAAACAACTAATAATACATTGAGAGAAGACTCACAGTTTCTCCAGCATCTTCAGCTTGCTCTGTACCTGGGACGCCCTGTTGGCGTTGAATCGGAACCTATCTATGAACACCTGAAACACGCAATACAACGTTGAAACGGAACCTATCTATGAACACCTGAAACACGCAATACAACGTTGAATCGGAACCTATCTATCAACACCTGAAACACGCAATACAACATTGAATCGGAACCTATCTATGAACACCTGAAACACGCAATACAACGTTGAATCGGAACCTATCTATGAACACCTGAAACACACAATACAAATATATATGTAAATTATACCAATATGCAAGAAACTTTTTTTTCAAAATACTGTCAAGTTAAAAGATTTCACACACAGACACACACAAACACACACAAAAAATTATAAAAAAGCGTCATCACATCCACACATCTCTACCAACAATCAAATCGCCTGTCTGTCTGTCTGTCTGTCTGTCTGTGTACATACCTCTGTCTCTCTCTCCCTCCCTCCCTCCCTCCCTCTGTCTGTCTGTCTGTCTGTCTGTCTGTCAGTCTGTGTACATACCTCTGTCTCTCTCTCCCTCCCTCTCTCTGTCTGTCTGTTTCTGCGCCTCATATTCCTTGATC
>NC_090254.1:46761299-46801299 GCF_037325665.1 Littorina saxatilis
AAGGTAACAAGACAATGACAATACCAAGGTAACAAGACAATGACAATACCAAGGTAACAAGACAATGACAATACCAAGGTAACAAGACAATGACAATACCAAGGTAACAAGACAATGACAATACCAAGGTAACAAGACAATGACAATACCAAGGTAACAAGACAATGACAATACCAAGGTAACAAGACAATGACAAAACCAAGGTAACAAGACAATGACAATACCAAGGTAACAAGACAATGACAATACCAAGGTAACAAGACAATGACAATACCAAGGTAACAAGACAATGACAATACCAAGGTAACAAGACAATGACAAGGTAACAAGACAATGACAATACCAAGGTAACAAGACAATGACAAAACCAAGGTAACAAGACAATGACAATACCAAGGTAACAAGACAATGACAATACCAAGGTAACAAGACAATGACAAGGTAACAAGACAATGACAATACCAAGGTAACAAGACAATGACAATACCAAGGTAACAAGACAATGACAAAACCAAGGTAACAAGACAATGACAATACCAAGGTAACAAGACAATGACAAGGTAACAAGACAATGACAATACCAAGGTAACAAGACAATGACAAAACCAAGGTAACAAGACAATGACAATACCAAGGTAACAAGACAATGACAATACCAAGGTAACAAGACAATGACAATACCAAGGTAACAAGACAATGACAATACCAAGGTAACAAGACAATGACAATACCAAGGTAACAAGACAATGACAATACCAAGGTAACAAGACAATGACAATACCAAGGTAACAAGACAATGACAATACCAAGGTAACAAGACAATGACAATACCAAGGTAACAAGACAATGACAATACCAAGGTAACAAGACAATGACAATACCAAGGTAACACGACAATGACAATACCAAGGTAACAAGACAATGACAATACCAAGGTAACAAGACAATGACAATACCAAGGTAACAAGACAATGACAATACCAAGGTAACAAGACAATGACAATACCAAGGTAACAAGACAATGACAATACCAAGGTAACAAGACAATGACAATACCAAGGTAACAAGACAATGACAATACCAAGGTAACAAGACAATGACAATACCAAGGTAACAAGACAATGACAATACCAAGGTAACACGACAATGACAATACCAAGGTAACAAGACAATGACAATACCAAGGTAACAAGACAATGACAATACCAAGGTAACAAGACAATGACAATACCAAGGTAACAAGACAATGACAATACCAAGGTAACAAGACAATGACAATACCAAGGTAACAAGACAATGACAATACCAAGGTAACAAGACAATGACAATACCAAGGTAACAAGACAATGACAATACCAAGGTAACAAGACAATGACAATACCAAGGTAACAAGACAATGACAATACCAAGGTAACAAGACAATGACAATACCAAGGTAACAAGACAATGACAATACCAAGGTAACAAGACAATGACAATACCAAGGTAACAAGACAATGACAATACCAAGGTAACAAGACAATGACAATACCAAGGTAACAAGACAATGACAAGGTAACAAGACAATGACAATACCAAGGTAACAAGACAATGACAATGCCAAGGTAACAAGACAATGACAATACCAAGGTAACAAGACAATGACAATACCAAGGTAACAAGACAATGACAATACCAAGGTAACAAGACAATGACAAAACCAAGGTAACAAGACAATGACAATACCAAGGTAACAAGACAATGACAATACCAAGGTAACAAGACAATGACAATACCAAGGTAACAAGACAATGACAATACCAAGGTAACAAGACAATGACAATACCAAGGTAACAAGACAATGACAATACCAAGGTAACAAGACAATGACAATACCAAGGTAACAAGACAATGACAATACCAAGGTAACAAGACAATGACAATACCAAGGTAACAAGACAATGACAAAACCAAGGTAACAAGACAATGACAATACCAAGGTAACAAGACAATGACAATACCAAGGTAACAAGACAATGACAATACCAAGGTAACAAGACAATGACAATACCAAGGTAACAAGACAATGACAATACCAAGGTAACAAGACAATGACAATACCAAGGTAACAAGACAATGACAATACCAAGGTAACAAGACAATGACAATACCAAGGTAACAAGACAATGACAATACCAAGGTAACAAGACAATGACAAAACCAAGGTAACAATGACAATACCAAGGTAACAAGACAATGACAATACCAAGGTAACAAGACAATGACAATACCAAGGTAACAAGACAATGACAATACCAAGGTAACAAGACAATGACAATACCAAGGTAACAAGACAATGACAATACCAAGGTAACAAGACAATGACAATACCAAGGTAACAAGACAATGACAATACCAAGGTAACAAGACAATGACAATACCAAGGTAACAAGACAATGACAATACCAAGGTAACAAGACAATGACAATACCAAGGTAACAAGACAATGACAATACCAAGGTAACAAGACAATGACAATACCAAGGTAACAAGACAATGACAATACCAAGGTAACAAGACAATGACAATACCAAGGTAACAAGACAATGACAATACCAAGGTAACAAGACAATGACAATACCAAGGTAACAAGACAATGACAATACCAAGGTAACAAGACAATGACAATACCAAGGTAACAAGACAATGACAATACCAAGGTAACAAGACAATGACAATACCAAGGTAACAAGACAATGACAATACCAAGGTAACAAGACAATGACAATACCAAGGTAACAAGACAATGACAAAACCAAGGTAACAAGACAATGACAATACCAAGGTAACAAGACAATGACAATACCAAGGTAACAAGACAATGACAATACCAAGGTAACAAGACAATGACAATACCAAGGTAACAAGACAATGACAATACCAAGGTAACAAGACAATGACAATACCAAGGTAACAAGACAATGACAAAACCAAGGTAACAAGACAATGACAATACCAAGGTAACAAGACAATGACAATACCAAGGTAACAAGACAATGACAATACCAAGGTAACAAGACAATGACAATACCAAGGTAACAAGACAATGACAATACCAAGGTAACAAGACAATGACAATACCAAGGTAACAAGACAATGACAAAACCAAGGTAACAAGACAATGACAATACCAAGGTAACAAGACAATGACAATACCAAGGTAACAAGACAATGACAATACCAAGGTAACAAGACAATGACAATACAGAGAAATCCCCCTTTTAAGATCCCCCCAATGTCAGACTTCCTGCATGTTAACATCCTGTTTTCTCAGATTTTCTCTATGTTTCCTTTCTGTCTGTGTGTCTGTCTGTCTGTCTCTCTCTCTCTCTGCCGGTGTGTCCGTCTGTCTATCTCTGTTTCTGTCTTTAAGTTGTGTAACTTGACCCTCAATATCAGACTCCCTTTAAGATCTGATTTAATGACAACTTTAATAAACAAACTATCAGTCCGGACTTTGTCAAAAGTTGCTTGACCAAAATTTCAATCAATTTGGTTGAAAAATGAGGGCACCACAGTGCCGCCTCAACTTCCACAAAAAAACGTGTATGACGTCATCAAAGACATCTGGGAAAATCATAGATTCATACCCAGGAACTCTCATGTAAAGTTTCATCAAGATCGCTCCAGCAGTTTTCTCGGAATCGATCTAAACACACATACGTACACCACCACCCTCCTCTCGATTCACAGACTATGTTAAAACATTTAGTCAAAAGACAGAAACTTACCATCCAACAACAACAGATCGGGTCTGAAAAATAAAACAAACAAAAATCAGTCAGCATAGGTCGAGTGACTGTGACATTCTGACTGACTATTGGGGTTTAACGTCCTCTTAGACCAACTGGTCTATACTGGGACAGGTATTGGTCATACGCTGAAAATATGGTGTGAGACTTTGATTCGAACAAGCCCGCTGTGGCTGTCTTCTTTGACACACCAGCATTGGGTTTGTCTCGTCAAAGTATCGAAATACGATCATGATAATCAGAGACGAGAGATGATGCATGCGTGTCTTCGTGTTTTCCTAGCCCTGAGACTTTCGCTGTGAACGTGGGATCTTTTTCGTGCGCATGTGTGCACACGGGGGTGTTCGGACACCGAAGAGAGTCTGCACAAAGTTGACTCCGAGAAATAAATCTCTCGCCGAACGTGGGGATCGAACCCACGCTGATAGCGGCCAACTGGCTACAAAGCCAGCGCGCTACCAACTGAGCTACATCCTACATCTTACCATTGAGAGAAATAAAAAAACAAGAAGAGCAAACGCTCGATCGAGTCACTTTCGCAGTTCTGAATATTATATGAGGCATCAGATGGACAGGAAGAAATTGCTATTCACAACACAATGAGTCACGTTCACATAAAATTTGAGCCCGGTCACTTTTATAGTTTCCGAGAAAAGCCCAACGTTAAGTTGTGTGTTGCCGAACAGAAAAGGCTAGTTATCTCCCTTGTTTTTCTGATAACGTTCGTAAAAGGCTACAGATGTAAATACTTTGATGTAAAGAATAATCCTACAAAGTTTCAATCACATCCGATGAACTTTGTCAAAGATATAAAATGTCTAATTTTTCCTTTGACGCTGACCTGTGACCTTGAAAAAGGTCAAAGGTCAACGAAACCATCGTTAAAGTGTAGAGGTCATTGGAGGTCACGACTAAACAAAATATGAGCCCGATCGCTTTGATAGTTTCCGAGAAAAGTCCAACGTTAAGGTGGTGTCTACGGACGGCCGTCCGGCCGGCCGGCCGGACGGCCGGCCGGACAGACTAACACTGACCGATTACATAGTCACTTTTTCTCAAGTGACTCAATAAAACAAGTCGCGTAAGGCGAAAATACAATATTTAGTCAAGTAGCTGCCATTTTTCAGCAAGACCGTATACTCGTAGCATCGTCAGTCCACCGCTCATGGCAAAGGCAGTGAAATTGACAAGAAGAGCGGGGTAGTAGTTGCGCTAAGAAGGATAGCACGCTTTTCTGTACCTCTCTTTGTTTTAACTTTCTGAGCGTGTTTTTAATCCAAACATATCATATCTATATGTTTTTGGAATCAGGAACCGACAAGGAATAAGATGAAAGTGTTTTTAAATTGATTTGGACAATTTAATTTTGATAATAATTTTTATATATTTAATTTTCAGAGCTTGTTTTTAATCCGAATATAACATATTTATATGTTTTTGGAATCAGCAAATGATGGAGAATAAGATAAACGTAAATTTGGATCGTTTTATACATTTTTATTTTTTTTTACAATTTTCAGATTTTTAATGACCAAAGTCATTAATTAATTTTTAAGCCACCAAGCTGAAATGCAATACCGAACCCCGGGCTTCGTCGAAGATTACTTGACCAAAATTTCAACCAATTTGGTTGAAAAATGAGGGCGTGACAGTGCCGCCTCAACTTTCACGAAAAGCCGGATATGACGTCATCAAAGACATTTATCAAAAAAATGAAAAAAACGTTCGGGGATTTCATACCCAGGAACTCTCATGTCAAATTTCATAAAGATCGGTCCAGTAGTTTAGTCTGAATCGCTCTACACACACACACACACGCACGCACGCACACACACACGCACATACACCACGACCCTCGTTTCGATTCCCCCTCGATGTTAAAATATTTAGTCAAAACTTGACTAAATATAAAAAGGATATTATTATAATGCATCTGCGCCGCTCTGCTCCGACTGACGGCAAATGTCATGCTGTTGTTGTAGTTTCTTCAACTTTCCAAAAGAATGTGCAAATGTTGTTACCTCATGAAAAGGGCTCTTGTTAATGACAGATGTTCTTACCTCATGAAAAGGGCTCTTGTTAATGACAGATGTTGTTACCTCATGAAAAGGGCTCTTGTTAATGACAGATGTTCTTACCTCATGAAAAGGGCTCTTGTTAATGACAGATGTTGTTACCTCATGAAAAGGGCTCTTGCTAATGACAGGTGTTCTTACCTCATGAAAAGGGCTCTTGCTAATGACAGGTGTTCTTACCTCATGAAAAGGGCTCTTGCTAATGACAGGTGTTCTTACCTCATGAAAAGGGCTCTTGTTAATGACAGATGTTCTTACCTCATGAAAAGGGCTCTTGCTAATGACAGGTGTTCTTACCTCATGAAAAGGGCTCTTGCTAATGACAGGTGTTCTTACCTCATGAAAAGGGCTCTTGCTAATGACAGGTGTTCTTACCTCATGAAAAGGGCTCTTGTTAATGACAGATGTTCTTACCTCATGAAAAGGGCTCTTGCCAATGACAGATGTTGTTACCTCATGAAAAGGGCTCTTGCTAATGACAGGTGTTCTTACCTCATGAAAAGGGCTCTTGCTAATGACAGATGTTCTTACCTCATGAAAAGGGCTCTTGCTAATGACAGGTGTTCTTACCTCATGAAAAGGGCTCTTGCTAATGACAGGTGTTCTTACCTCATGAAAAGGGCTCTTGCTAATGACAGGTGTTCTTACCTCATGAAAAGGGCTCTTGCTAATGACAGGTGTTCTTACCTCATGAAAAGGGCTCTTGCTAATGACAGGTGTTCTTACCTCATGAAAAGGACTCTTGTTAATGACAGATGTTCTTACCTCATGAAAAGGGCTCTTGCTAATGACAGATGTTCTTACCTCATGAAAAGGGCTCTTGCTAATGACAGGTGTTCTTACCTCATGAAAAGGGCTCTTGCTAATGACAGGTGTTCTTACCTCATGAAAAGGGCTCTTGTTAATGACAGATGTTCTTACCTCATGAAAAGGGCTCTTGTTAATGACAGGTGTTGTTACCTCATGAAAAGGGCTCTAGTTAATGACAGGTGTTGTTACCTCATGAAAAGGGCTCTTGCTAATGACAGGTGTTCTTACCTCATGAAAAGGGCTCTTGCTAATGACAGATGTTCTTACCTCATGAAAAGGGCTCTTGCTAATGACAGGTGTTCTTACCTCATGAAAAGGGCTCTTGTTAATGACAGATGTTCTTACCTCATGAAAAGGGCTCTTGCTAATGACAGGTGTTCTTACCTCATGAAAAGGGATCTTGTTAATGACAGGTGTTCTTACCTCATGAAAAGGGCTCTTGCTAATGACAGGTGTTCTTACCTCATGAAAAGGGCTCTTGCTAATGACAGTCTCATTCTCCAACCACCAGAAAATTCCCTGAAAACAAAGGAACAAGTGTAAGCATGTTTGGTAATTGTTGTACTTCGTTGTCCCTCAAGAAAATTCCGGCTGCTTTTCCTGGGGATAGCCTGCAATAACAGAGTGGGACTAGGCAGTTGTTGGTTTTCATTCTCTGTATGTGTGTATTTAGTTTTCCAATCCTCAAGACTTTTGATGTGAGCTCGGGATCTTTTCTGTGAGCATGCATGCACATGGGTGTGTTCCGACACCTGGCAGATCCTTCACAAAGTGGACTCTTTGCCATAGTTTATCTTACATACTGAGAGAGACCACTCATGAGATAACGATATCGTTCAAACCACACGTGTGTATATCATGTAAATGAAGTCATGTCAAACTAGCCTGGCATGAACCTGCTTTTTCACTATTTCTGATGCCAAAGTCACAGAGACAAATGTCATTATGGAAACACTTTCGCGCCAGCTGTTTTCCAAGGAATATTTTATAGAACTTACACGTCACGTTACACTTTCTAGAGTGACGATTCTTTGGTTTGACGTCAAAGATTGCATGAGGCTTTGCAAATGATCCAGGTTCCAAAAGAAGTGTTTTCAAGTTGGACACCTCGACTGCAGGACGTTTTGAGTAAAATACACGTAAGAACAGAATGTAGTTTAATAAACAGAATACCTCATGGCTTGCTGTGTCGTACAAGTTGCTTTTTCAAATATTGAAAAGCTCGCTTTTGCTCCCAGTTCAATATTTAAAAAAGTAACTTGTGTAAATCTGGTACGACACAGCAAGCCATGTAGTATGACACAGCAAGCCATGTAGTATTCTCTCTTTCCTGACCAAGCAAGATAATAAAGCCAGAGTTGAGCTACAGCCCCTTTCACCTCCTGACAGCACCTAACAATACGCTATCTTTAATTTCAATGTCTTCATCAATGTCATTGGAAAAAAGAAAGTGGGGCTGGATTGGACACACCCTCAGGAAACCAACATCCAGCATCACCCGCCAGGCTCTCACTTGGAACCCGCAGGGGAAAAGAAAGAGAGGGTAGCCGAGAAACAGCTGGAGGCGTGCAGGGGCGGACGAGGGGGGGGGGGGGGGGGGGTGCACAGGGTGCAGGTGTACCCCCCCCCCCTTCAGCAAAAAATAAAAAATAAAAAAATTTGGAAAGCTGATTCTATGACCATTTCTAAGTTCAAATGGCACCAGATGGCACCATTTTGCTTCTTAGGGCCAACAATTTTTCCGGGGGGGCATGCCCCCGGACCCCCCTAGCAAATTCGGGCGCTTTGCGCCCATCACATTCACTTTCAATTCAAAGTGCACCCCCCCCTTACAAAGCAACTGATCCGCCCCTGGCGTGACACAGAGGCGGAGCTTCAGAGACAAGGCAACAGCAAGCAGTAAAATGTGACACCGTGAAATATTGACATCTGACCATGACTGCTTGCTTTTTTGTATCTTGTACTTTGTATTTTTTGTTGTATTTCTTTCTTCCCGTGCGCCTACATATGTATATTTTGAACCACGAGCTGAGAGCTACAGAAGTGTTGTTGTTTCCTAATGGAAAACTGTTACCCATTGGGAACTCTGTATATACGTTCTTTACTTAATCTTGTTTTTGAACCCTCTTTACAAACTTTACCCTTGTTTTTTCTGTTGTCTTTTTGTAGCGCAATTCGTCCCAGACCAGCCCGCAGATACACCCTCCCTCTGGCCATTTTTATGTTCCTGATCCTGATAGGATATGTCAGTTAATTTAAGCATGTACAGGGCCAGAATTGGGTGTTTCTATGGAAAAGCAGTAGTTCTCTGTCGCAAACTTGCTTTCTTATGTGAATCTTCTGTGTTACCATTTGTGATTTTAACTTCACTTAAATCACCAGCCCGCGTTCCGTTATCATTGTTCGTTTTTTGTTGTGTTACCTTCAGCTTTAAAAGCTGGTCAGGCAGGTTTCACGGTAATCAGACTCTTTGATGTGTGTAAACTTTGCCTTCAAATTACTTGCTTACTGTGTTGATTTTCATCATTTTTTCTGCTTGGCATGAGTAAGTATGGTATTTGCAATACAAAAAAATAAATAAAAGCTAAAATGTTTGTGTTTGAGCAATTATTTGAGCGCGTTTTTCGAAGCGAACGTGTGAATCCTGACAGACACCATTTCCTTCTGTCACATGACCCCATCTCAAAGTGTGATTCAACAGACACAAAAATAACACACAAAACTTATGATAATGGGGTTATTAATTCAATTAATACACAAGGTTAGTCTCTGACTAGAGAAAATAGGGAAACAATATCAAATGGGAGCATAAAACCGTTTCTGGAAAAAATTTCAATCACCACCGAAAGTGTCTGTCAGTAAAAAAAACACGTGCTTTGTTTGCAAAGCAAAGCCTAATTTTACACATCGCGTGCTTTTGTCTGTTATTCTTGCTTGTGAACATCATTTTATTGATGTTCTTCACTGGAAAGCAGGTGTATCATCAACAGTATCACAAAATCGCAAAGAATATAAAATTTCAAAAATAAATTTTGATTTAATTAATATACTTACCAACTCACATAGATAGCATTAACTTCAGTTAAAGTGCTAGGACACTGAACTACGCTTCACCCCAAAGGGGAAGCAACTCCCTAAAAAAGAACGGCATTGACCTATAACCCAAGCTATACAAGAGTCGAGGTCATACCGTCACGTGACCTATCACGCGTGACTCGACCGCCGCCGTGCTGGAAACTCACTCCTACTGAAGTGATCTGTTCATTTTTAGGGAAACCCTAAGCAAAACTTCGTTTTGTGATAAGACATGGAAGCACTCAAATAACTCTGAAACAAAAACCGTATGCCATACAAGGCATGGTCCTTGATGGTTATTTACACTACCGGTGTACTGCGCCTGCGCAGGATGTATACCGGTGAAACCCATTCCGTATTGAAACATATAACCCCTTAAAAAAATTTGCGGGGCAGGCCGGGAGGGAATCCAATATGTGAGTTGGTAAGTATATTAATTAAATCAAAATTTATTTTTGAAATTTTATATTAAATTACATATTCTTACGCAACTCACATAGATAGCAGATTGCTAATTTAGGTGGTGGGCAAATGAACTCACAGTTAACATCTTGCAAGTATCTGGCCTGTAGCTACAAAAGCTGGCAAACCGAAATTAATGTTCTGCCGAGCACCAGATACGTTCCCAGGAAAACATAAAAAGACATCTTCTGCGGAAGATGTCTAGTAGATGTGTATTAAAATAGCGGGTACTTAAAATACCCCGCCGATAGAAAACTCATGACTATGTCCTTGAACGGTCAATGAGCTGCATTCATGACTTATGTAAGTCTCTCAGACTTGAGAACAGATAAAGAAGAGGCCTACACTCTGACCTCTTGAGCCCGTGCTGCCTGAAAAGGGAGGACTGACTGCCCCCCCCCCCTTTTCCCTGCCACCACTGTAGGCATTGCCTAATCAATGTGGCAGTCCATTTAGCTAAGGTTGACTTCACTAAATCATTGCCTCTAGAAAAGTTGATAAATAAACAAAAGCCTTTGTTCTGGTGATCTAAACAGATCAGTTTGTTTGTTTATTTGTTGCTTAACGTCCAGCCGACTACACAGAGCCATATCAGGACGAGGAAGGAGGGGATGAAGGGGGCCACTTGTCAAGCGAGTCAGAAATATATTTAAACTCGAAATGTACAATTGTTAAATATGGCTCTAGCAGAGCCAAAATATTGCAAATTGGTAGAATTGTATTATCGGATCTGGTTACCCCTGTTTCTGCTTATTTGTCAGAAATTTTGAATTAAACCTAAGCGCTATAGATCAGTCTTTCTCCAAAGAGATGTCTAAAGCAAAAACCAGACAGAAAATGCACTTACTCGCACTTCTCTCAGAAGCTACTAGAGTAAGTATGACGGCTTCCCGTATTTAGAATAACAAGGCTAATTTGTCAAGGATTAAACAATCCGAACTCAAAAACTCCGAAACTAGGAGCAAATCCCAAGCCGGGACTGGAGATTTGCTTTCAGCCAACCAAAGGGAGGTTCCCTTAATCACGCTGGCTAAAAAGAACCCAAGTGAAAAAATGTTTTGCGACCTAGCTGTGTCAGTGCAACTGATATCGCATAAAGTCTTAATTCAGAGACGTGGGAGAAAATTCGGAAAGCCAGGATAGGTGGTTCGCCACCCGCATTGAACGGAGAGAAGTGGGGTTCTTTAAAAGTACGCCAATTGTTCCAAGCCAGTCAAAGTGAAACAAAAACGAAGACGCTGAACCCCTATGGAATCTCTAGACCAAATCCAGAGATGAGGCAGAAGCCCCTGAGCGTCTCGATGATTCCCGTACAGTAGACACCCGTGTGGCTCGAGTGTAAAAAACGGCGCCTTCTTGCCAGCCTAAAGGACTGGCAAACAAGATTGAATGGGCCCATAATGTGAGACCAACAGGCCGCTCAAAGTAGAATCGAGAGTATTATCCGGGAACGGGGAGACGAACATTTAGCAGAAGGTGATAGTACCGAGAGGCAAAACTTCTATCAGCGGCTTCTCCAAATTCACCAGAAGGAGTAGAAGCGCATAGCGAGATAGAGTCCGATCCAAGTGGACATTCCTGGCCGACCGACTAGAGTCTGCCAAGCCATAGAGCCTCTCAGAAGGTACTTCACTGCTAATAAGAATTCGTGGTGGTAAAAGCCACATCAAAACCTCGCATGCTCGCTGTGGCAGTGATAGGGAGCGAGATGCCACCCCCTGCTTCTCGTGATAAAAGACCACTGTGATGTTGTCCGATTGAATCAACACCTGTTCTCCCCTGACAAGGGGAAAGAATTCCACAAGAGACAGAACTGCTTCGCTGGTGGAGAGAGAACCAACGGGAACGCCCTGTAAGAGCAGTGGTGTGAGAATCCAAAGATTGGTTGTGTCTGTGAACCAGTCAAGAAAAGACACTAACAGTAACATGTTCCGGCTCTTCATTTGATTGCTTATCAAACGAAACCAGAGCCCTGAAGAACTGAATTAAATAAAAAGTAGCCACTTCCGATCCATTTTGTATATCCAAAGGTGGAAGTAAACATAGGCACGATCTATATAAGTGACCCAAAAGGAAGGGCCCCAGTGCCTCCCTCAATAAAGTGAGAGTTCTAATCGCCCCTCCAGCCGCTGTGGGAAAACACAGAGGCAGAGAGAAGAACGCTAAGACTCCAGTTGACAAGTGCCAAGAGTATGCAAGAAAGCGTGCTATTGTTTGCCCACTGAACCCTACCGCTAAATCGCCTCGAGGAGATAAAGTGGTGGGTATTTGGCAACGTGCCACACCGAGAAGAAGATAAAACCCAAAGCTGAGAACGGCCAGCTTAGCGCTTTTCTCTGATAAGAAAAGCCGAGGCGTGCCGTGGGCTTTTCCTTTTGCTGTGAGATTCTCTCTGTTAAAGAGTCCGCGTGCAAAGAGGAGGATTCGCAAAGAAAAACCCTCGAGCAAGGAAGAGATTTAAGTCTCACCGACAGAACAATACTGTCGGCCGAGGCCTTTTCCCAGAAGAACAGCAAAGCTAAGCCCTTTGAATATGTGTCCCGACAGAACACAAAGGCATCCCATCCCGTGAGTACGAAACCGCACAAGGGAAAGAATGAATCAAAAAAGAAGTGCGGCCACGATCTTCCACAGCCAGGAGAACATTGTTCTTGAAAACAGACAGTTTCTCCTTGCTATGAACATTAAAGATGTATGATCGACAAGTACGGTGCAACCGGAAGCGGTTCCGTAGTACGAAGAAAAGAATAAACTAAGTTCTTAGGCTTGGTGTAACCTAGGCCTACGGATATCGCTCAGCGAGTGAAGCGTTACTTGCGCGGGTGACGCAAGCGAAAGCAACGCCGCATCGCTGCCCACAAAGGAAGTGATGGAAAAGGAGAATCATATGAGAAAACTTCCGCAAGTTCAATTCTAGAGCCAGACAAGAAAGCGTCCCTGCGTGTGTAAGCCGCATGTGCGTACAACCGTGCCGCGACTGACATTTGTTCGGCTGAAACCTTAGCCAAAGAGGCCAGGAGTATGAGGACGTCTTTCACGCTAGCGTCGTTTCGAAAATCGAAAGGATTCAACAACACCGCGACCGACCGCGAAAGAGATCGAAGAAGTGTCTCTGAAAGAGACGCAAGTTCCAACGAGTATCTTCCCGTCTCCCCCAAACCAAGTAATGCGCCTTCAGAGTAAGCGCAAGCTTTGTCCAACGATAGACATCCTCCCTGAGATTAGCCAACTCCGGAGTGACCGGAAGCGGTGCACCCGGCAAAGCGTAAGTCTCAATAAGACTGTGATGACGACGGGAGAGAGCAAACTTGCGTGAATGAAACGAAGTGCTCGCTTCCGTAACTGGTCTGAGGCAAGCCATGGCTGAGCAGCATCAGGAGCCTCACCGTGTGCAGCCAGTAAAGGCACAGTATCCACAGGCAAGCTATTCTCAGAACCCGAAGTTCTAGCCGGCACCTTGGAAAGTTCGCAAGCAACAGAAGGAGACTCGCTAAAACGATATCCCTGAACTTCCGTTAAAGCAGGGCGGAAATCACACACCACTGAGGGTGGTGGTGCCGCAGAGCTTGTCATAGCTGTCACCCCTTCAGCGAAGTACTTGGCAGACACCTGAGCTGCAGTAACCATAGCTGGTTTAAGTTAGAGTGACAACTTGCCATCAACTTCCTCCTCAGAAACTGAGTGAGAATCATCGAACTCCGAATCTGCTGAGGCTGGACCGTGAAAGTCGCTGTGACTAGCTGCGTCACTAAAACGATCCACCACAGGCGAGGCTGATTGCAAAACAGAAGAACCGTGCAAAGCCTGCCCGAAAGCAGCTTCCTGCCCAAAAGGAGGAAGTTGAGACATGTACACATTCACCGAGACATAAAAGTCTGCCCGTGAGTACATCTGTCTCGTTGTCCGGTGTCAACCCCCCGTGAGTTCCGCTTGCTAAGAGCGATAGCCTCCGGGGAGTCGAACTTTCACCCCCCGGCCGTGGCGGGGGGGCTACTAGTTCCGGCCCAACTTGTTGTCCGGTGTTGACCCCCCGAGTTCCGCTTGCTAAGAGCGATAGCCTCGGGAAAGTCAAACTTTCACCCCCCAGCCGCGGCGGGGGGGCTACTAGTTCCGGCCCAACTTGTTGTCCGGTGTTGACCCCCCGAGTTCCGCTTGCTAAGAGCGATAGCCTCGGGAAAGTCAAACTTTCACCCCCCAGCCGCGGCGGGGGGGCTACTAGTTCCGGCCCAACTGGAACACTTTCACCAGAGAACCTGGCTACCGGTGAACCTGACTAACCTGTAGAGCGTGAACGCTCCTCGTATGAAGTAAACACACTCCTCTGCGTGCACGTCAGCCGAAGTGACTGTGCATGAAGGCGGAACCTCGATGCGTGACAACAAACTGCGTCGCCCACTCCCGCCGGGAGCGAGCGCAAACTCGACGAATGGCAACATGTTATACATTTGGGTCGAAAACATCTCAAAAAGGGAAGAAAAACTATCTTAAACACAAGTATTCTCTTTCCCACTGCGTTTGTCTTGGCTGAAGTAACCTAAATTTAACCTGCTTCAGCACGATTGGACTCATAGGGTCCAAAATTAACAGACATTCTTTCTTTCTTCTTTATATGGTGTTTAACGTCGTTTTCAACCATACAAGGTTATTTAACAGACGTAATAGTTAGAGACTGAAATGGTAGTGCCTTTGCCTTTCTCTTTATGCGAAACGTAAAAGGAGAAACCTCAGCAGCTACTGACTAGTCTGTGGTTTCTAATTCTCCTTGTCAGCCATTGCTGACAAAAACCAGTCTGAGATATGATATTGATAAACAACAATCAGACCGAACAACGGAGAAAGAAAGAAACGCAAGCAAAAGCAAATAAATTAAAACGAGCTCACCCAAACTTGTGCATGAGAAGCAGGGACCTGTAGACGGGGTGAAACACTGTCCAGAAGACAGTAGGCTAAAAGCCTGCAGCGTAGTGTAAAAAGCGTCCGAGCTATCTGGTAGCTGAAGTAGGAGTGAGTTTCCAGCACGGCGGCGGTCGAGTCACGCGTGATAGGTCACGTGACGGTATGACCTCGACTCTTGTATAGCTTGGGTTATAGGTCAATGCCGTTCTTTTTTAGGGAGTTGCTTCCCCTTTGGGGTGAAGCGTAGTTCAGTGTCCTAGCACTTTAACTGAAGTTAATGCTATCTATGTGAGTTGCGTAAGAATATGTAATTTAATGAACATTTTTGTTGTGATCCGACCGGTGTCTGTAGACTGAATCACACGTTCGGCAAACTTCGTTTTTAACGGAAATAACCGAGCCTTTAATCGGAAACGACGTTTCAACCGCTTCATATCGTCTGCAGGAAGAAAAAGAGGAATGCGATACCCAGTGAGTAAAACATTTAATCGTTTTTAGTGACTTTTGATCAAGTTTTGTTGCGTCTGTCAGCAACGTTCGTCAACCCAACGTTCGGCACAGCGACGCACGCATACGGATTTGCAGCGTTTGCATTCGGAAAGTGAGGGATTTGTGAGTTCGTTTGCATAATTTCAATCGCTAGTAGGTTTTCCCTTCGTCTCCCATTCTTGTGTGTACATGTTATTGGCATTTCATTGTGTAAATTGAAAGTTTGTGAGTAACAGTAGTAAAATCTGTCGAACGTTGGCAACGCTGACAGACGGAAATATCGAACGTTGCCTTCAATGACAGACTGGCTTGGCGATCGTACTTTCGATTCGTAGGAACACAATATATAGAGACAACAATGTGCGCTCGTTACCACAACGGTCATGAACCGGTGTAACACAAAATTTTTACTCCACGAAAAATTGACTCGGACGGAGTAAACTTCCAGTAAAAATCTTGTACGAAAAAAGAACTCACAAGGAACTAAATTTTTACTCCCCAAATATTTACTCCCAGTAAACATCTCGTACGAGAAACTTAGGGCCTACTCCTTCGTTTATAATTCGCGCAATATCCCATTTACGTGCAATCCTGTTTTGCCGCCGTCCCATTTTGGCGACATTTAACAAGCCAAGCGTCATTTTACTCCCGCATCCCATTTTGGCGCAATCCCGTTTCGCCGCTATCCCATTTTTTTGAATTTTTTTTTTCTTTTTACATTTAGTCAAGTTTTGACTAAATGTTTAACATAGAGGGGGAATCGAGACGAGGGTCGTGGTGTATGTGTGTGTGTGTGTGTGTGTGTGTGTGAGTGTGTGTGTGTGTGTGTGTGTGTGCGTGTGTGTGTGTAGAGCGATTGAGAGTAAACTACTGGACCGATCTTTATGAAATTTGACATGAGAGTTACTGGGTATGATATCCCAGGACGTTTTTTTCAGTTTTTCGATAAATGTCTTTCATGACGTCATATCCGGCTTTTTTTTTAAAAGTTGAGGCGGCACTGTCACACCCTCATTTTTCAATCAAATTGATTGAAATTTTGGCCAAGCAATCTTCGACAAAGGCCGGACTTCGGTATTGCATTTCAGCTTGGTGGCGTAAATATTAAATTATGACTTTGGTCATTAAAATTGTAATTAAAATTATTTTTTTATAAAACGATCTAAATGTACGTTCATCTTATTCTTCATCATTTTCTGATTCCAAAAACATATAAATATGTTATATTCGGATTAAAAACAAGGTCTGAAAATTAAAAATATAAAAATTATTATCAAAATCAATGGACGTCTACCCACAACACGCCACTGGATGCCGCGTGGTGCCAGTCGTGAAAACCAGGTTCTTTGTCCTACAGTGAGACATTCAAGTTGGGGACTTTGTGACCGCTGACTTTGTCAGCATGGATGGAAAGGTGGAGAGATACAGGGCGGTGATCATCCCCAAGTCAACCCATTTCCCCGATGGGCCAGATCGAGAGGAGATCTGTGTGAAGTGTTTGCGCGCAAAAGACAATGGGAGATACTATGTCTTTCCTAATGTTGATGACATTTCATGCTTGCCAATGGCTCAGATAAAAAAAAATCCCACCAACGAACCATGAACAACAGGGGGGATTACTATTTTGACATGTGACCAAGTCTCATTTGAGCGTTCACAGTGTTACCTGAGAATAGCACACCCCCTTGAATTGGGACCAAAGAAAAAGCGTTGTATATATGCATTTTTGAATGCTTTTCTAAAGTCATAAGTTCATTTGTGAAAAAAATAAATTTTTAGGGATTGTTTTGCTGAATGCATGCAGTTAAGAAATTGACCCCGTTTTCAAATTTAGGGGGTAGGGTTGCCCCATAGCCCACGTATGTCTGTGTGACTGTGTCAAATATCAATCTACTTTGCGTACAAACTGTATAGATGTTTGTTTTTCGATTTTAGAATGATTTCTTAAGCTGGTTAGAACTTCTGAGGTCTACAGGAAACGATAAAGATAAAAAATGTACAAAATATAAGTAGCGTCCTTCATCTTACCATTGTTCTGATCAATACTGTCCCTTTATTTGCAAGTTAACCGTTTTTATTAATGTGTTCAAGGAGTATGTTAAAAATTATTATCAATGGTTGCTTTAAACAGCACCTTTGGGCAGTTATTATGCACTGAAGTTGTAAAAGCATGTTTTGGGGGTTTTAGGATATAGCGTCTTGGAACGCCAATCATCTTGGAAATACGAATGTTCATATAATTTTTTTTACTGTTTTGGATAGATAAAAAGTTGAACTCTTGGTGCAAACTGTTTTTTGGCCCCTGTTTGACTATTTATTATTTTGGAATATTGTGTGTGAGAGGGAAACTGCAATCCTCAATATCATGAAACGTGCCGTCAGCTTTATTAAACAACACCAAGCTGGCAAAAACTAATACTGTTGATTTTAATGACCAGCAGTCAAGTCTTGTAACTCCGTTTGTACAATCGAAGTTGTACTTATCAGGTGATGTAGAAAAGAACCCAGGTCCTGAACACGAGCATGAAATCAGTGTCGTACACATTAATGTCAGAAGCCTTAGGAATAAAATTAATTTATTGCAGCCCGAAGTTCAACGGCACGATGTCTTAACACTTTCGGAGACATGGCTAGCGCATTCTGATGATAATTCCTCATTATTGATTCCAAATTTTAGCCCCCCAATTCGACTTGACCGTCCAGACCATCCTTATGGCGGAGTAGCAATTTATGTAAAGAATTATTTGTATCATAAACCCCGTCCTGAGTTTAACGTCGTCGGCCTGGAAGCCGTGTGGGTTGAGATAAAATTGAATAAAGAAAGTATTTTGATAGGTTCATTCTACCGCCCACCGAATGGAAATGTTCAATACTGGGAATTAGTAGATGAAAGTTTAAGAAAAGTAAATAGTCAGGTTTTGAAGTTTGTAATTTGTGGTGATTTTAACGTTGATTTTATAAGTTTTCCCTCTCACAATTTTTTCAATATGTTGCATTCATATCAGCTCTGTCAACTTGTCGATGTTCCCACACGTATAACTGAAACAAGCAGTACCTGCATAGATCTCATAATTACACAAACGCCACAACTAATTAAATCTGTAGATGTTCTGCCACCAATTTGCAGCGACCACAGCGTGCCACGGGCGATACTAAAAAGTACTGTAAATGTGAGTAACTCCTTCAAACGAACTATTTTCAATTACGATAAATTGAATATAGTAGGGTTTTGTAACGCTCTTTCACAAGTTGACTGGACAGGTATGGTGACAAATGAAATGTTTAATGATAGTATTGACGATTTTAGTAGAACATTTATGAATGTTGCAAAGCAGTTCATGCCGGTTAAAGAAGTTACTGTACGCCCCAAAGACGCACTCTGGATTACCCCAGACATCTTAAAGTTAATCGACGAGCGAGATCAAATTCACCTGAGAGCAAAAACGAGTAATTCTTTAGAAGATTGGCTGAGTTATCGTCAGACGCGTAATCGTGTCACAGCAGCTAAGAGAGACAGAGTCCAGCAATTTTATATTGAGTTAGACGAACGTATTTCCGACCAAGGTTCCTTTGGTACTAAAAAGTGGTGGCAGTTGGTAAAGTCATTCATGGACAAGAAAGGGCTTGGTGTTGATGAAATTCCTCCGATTAATTTTGAAGGCAAGATTTACCAGTCAAACCAGGAAAAAGCCAACGTTCTGAACAATTTTTTCATACATAATTCCGTTCTTGAAACCCCAGACGACAATTTGCCTCAAGCTGATTTTTTAGACAGCGACCTTAATGAGATTTATCTTACAGTCGATGAGGTTAAAGAGGTTATTAAACGCCTTGATACAGGTAAAGCCACTGGTCCGGATCTTATTCACAATAGACTTCTAGTTGCTGCTGTTGACGCCATAGCAGAACCCCTGACATATTTGTTTAACAGAAGCCTTAGAGAAGGTATATATCCTAGTTTGTGGAAGACGGCTCATGTCACTCCTATTTACAAAGCCGGCCCAGCCGATTGTTGTAACAATTATCGACCAATTTCATTATTAAGTTGTGTTGGGAAGGTAATGGAGCGATGTGTCCACAGCCATGTTTACACCTTCCTACAGCGAAATAATATATTACCACCTGCACAGTCAGGATTTATTTCTGGTGACTCTACCATCTGTCAGCTGGCTTCGATTTGTGACGAGTTTTGTGTAAATTACGATATGGGAATTACCACTCAAGCTGTTTTTTGTGATGTGTCAAAAGCATTTGAAAAAGTTTGGCATAAAGGGTTATTATATAAACTGGAACTAGCAGGAATAAGAGGACAATTGTTAAAATGGTTTCACGATTATTTAACAAATCGCCATCAGGCTGTTCACGGTGGAGAACTAACGCATGTTGAGTCAGCAGGGAATGTGTTATTTTTACACCGACCCTCTCCCTTCCATTTCCCTTCCCCCCACTCTCCTTCCCCTCCTGCGTGCGTACCGCCCTAGACAGTGCCACACAGCCTACCCACAGCACAAAGACGAACGCTGTGCGAGAATAGCTCAGTATCCATGCATTCCTAGAGCTGTCTGCGATTAACCGTCCATTGGCCCACACAAACTCACTTCCTCCTAGCACACACCGGACCAGCACAACACAGAACCACACAGACACTTGTAATTGTAGTCGTTATTTCAGCACAAAACAACACTTTTCTGTGTATATTCACTTGTTGATCGCAATGTTAATATGTTTGATGGACGAAATCCGTTCAAATGAAAGAATATCGGTTAGGCACTGTTCTTTGACACTGTAGTGAAAAGAGCGCATTTTCACAGACAGACAGCTTCCCAACAAAGACAAAGAGGGAAGGTTCTGGAATTTTTCTCGGCGCTGTGCAAGCCGGCGTGATCGCTGGCGCGCGCGCATGGTTAAAAATAGCTACAGCAGAGCATATTCTCAAGTTGTTGTCTCAGTGCCAAGTGAAGGGACCGTGTGTTGTTATTAAGGGTGCTAAGTCTGCATTAAAATGTATCCCGGCAGGTGTTCCACAAGGCTCTGTTCTTGGCCCCTTGTTATTCCTGATATATATTAATGACATTGTGAATGATATTGAATCTGTTATAAAGTTGTTTGCTGATGACACGAGCATGTCCATGTCCTTAGAAGATCCAATTAGACGAGCGCAGACTTTGAACGCAGACCTAAATAAAATTAGTACCTGGGCAAAACAGTGGAAAGTTAAATTTAACGAAGCAAAAACGGAATTGTTAGACATAAAACGTGATAATATACCAACCGAACCAATCATTTTTAATATTGTTTTGGAAAACGTGAACCAACATAAACATCTTGGCGTAATTTTGCAGAATAATTGTAAATGGGACTTCCAAGTGAGAAGCATCGTAAAAAAGGTCACCCTCTTAATTAATTGCTTAAGATATTACAAATACAGATTAAATCGTAAAAGTCTGGAAACTATGTACAAATCCTTTGTTCTTCCACATTTTGACTATGCAGACATCCTATGGGACAACTGCACTGAGTACTGGTCAACTGCACTGGAAAAATTACATTTGGAAGCCATTCGGACTATAATCGGTGGTGTACGCGGCACCAGCCACGAAAAGCTGTATAAAGAAAGCGGATTTTGTAACCTAAAAGAAAGACGGAGCAGACACAAACTAATTTTATATTACAAGATGGTATTTGGCAAATGTCCTCATTACTTAGCACAACTTTTGCCACCTTTAACTTCTGATGTTAACCCCTATCACCGAAGAAGACCATCAGAAAGAAGAGTTCCCACTTGCAAAACTGAATTATACCGTCGATCTTTTATACCATCTACCACTGTCCTTTGGAACAACTTGCCAGACAACATCAAAACAACTAACTCAATCAGCGAATTCAAACACTATCTAACTATTCCTGATTATAACGTACCTGCCTATTACTACTGTGGTAAACGATTGGAAGAGATTCATCACTGCAGAACTCTGACCTGTGCAAACGCCACTTACAGGATAATCCGCAGTGCGCTTGCGGCTACCTGCACGAAACAGCTGACCATTACTTGATACATTGCCCTCTGTACGTAGACGCTCGCCTATCTACAATAAATGCACTACCTGTACATTACAGACATGTTGAAATATTGTTAAATGGTAGCGAAAACCTTTCTCTTCGCACCAACAAGCTTATTTTTGAAAGTGTCCAATCGTTTATCTGTAAATCTGGTCGTTTTTGTTAATTTGACTCAGTACGCATATCCATGCCATGTATTCTATATACATTTTTCAATTATATATTCAGCGAACTACTGCTTATTTGCCACTGGATTACAGTTTACAATGTACTATGTATATTCTTTTTGTATGCGCTAACCACCTTCATCTTTCATATGTACCTACCATTCTTTCGTCCCACCTCCACCCTCCCCCTCTTCCTCCTGCTAGCTTTCTCTTGTTCTTTTTGGTTTGCTTCAACTATGCTGTTGACCTAGATAGTTCCATAGTTTATAAGTAATGTTTGTCCGACATCATATTTTTGTTAATTTGTAACTACGTAGGGCGCGTAATATAAGCGTTCGCTTGAGTTCGTGTCCCTATTGTTTATCGTTGTATTGTCAGTTGTACCATGTTTGATTTAATAAAACATTGTTTAAACCAACAGCTGGACAGAAGCAGAAAGAAGAGCGGAGAGCAGAGCGTGATCAAGAAATGTCGGCAAAGGGCCAAAGTACTTATAAATCAGCAACGCACCCACATTCGTGACTCACAGCCCCCCCCCGATCCTTGGGAGTGAAACCCAGTCCAAACAGGATCTGAGGCCCCCCCCTCCCCACACACACACACAAGGCAGCACTTACTTGGTGGGTCTGACCTGATCCTTGGGAGTGAAACCCAGTCCACACAGGATCTGGGCGGCGCGTGACGGTGCCTTGGCCGACTCCATGGCCTCCAGGTCCTGGTAGACTTTCTGCAGCTGGGCTGCGTGGTCCTCCTCCGGGCTGACAACACGCAGATTACACTTCAACGTAGCAGGCAATCCATCCAGGGAAGAAAGACTTCCAAGGCAATAAATACATGGGTGGGAGCCCAAAATCTTGCCAGGACTGACATTTTGTATGGCCGGGGTCCGGGGGTCACTAAAGTCCTTGCTGGGGGGGTCTAGGGGAGCAGTGCCCCCCAGCCAAAAACGAATTTTGGCATTCTAGGGAGGGTTTAGACGGCTTCTCCTGACTCTAAATCTAAGAACAAACAAGCTTTTTGGAGATGCATAATATGAACAATCTCGTAAACTTAAAGGTAGTTGTGACCAACCAGCCGGAAATGATTTTTAGCATTTTAGGGAGGCTTTAGGTGGCTTCTCCTGACTCTAAATCTAAGAACAAACAAGCTTTTGGAGATGCATAATATGAACAATCTTGCAAACTTGAAGGTAGTTGTACACTCTTGTGAGAGCACATCGAGACAAGGCACAGGTGTACGGACAGAAAAAAAGAAAAGAACAAAAGGAATAAGCAGCGTCCAAAGGACTGACTTTGTTGAGGCGAGGCTGATGATGGCGTTGAGTTCCTTCTCGCGGCGCAGCAAGTTCTCCCGCTTCTCGTCGCACTCCAGCACGCTCTGCAGCGCCTTGGTCTCATCGCCCGTCACCTCTTGCTCCACGTGAAGCACGCTGATGTGGGATGGGATCTTCAGGTGACCGCTGCAACAGTCACATAACATCAACATTAACATGAAGCACGCTGATGTGGGACGGGATCTTCAGGTGACCGCTGCAACAGTCACACAACATCAACATTAACATGAAGCACGCTGATGTGGGACGAGATCTTCAGGTGACCGCTGCAACAGTCACACAACATCAACACAAATGGATGCTTTTTTGGTGTTTATTAAAGGGATCCGATGTTTTGTTTGTAACTGCTGTTGAGCTGAGATGCAAACATGTAAAACGAATCAAGTGGCTGAAATATTGACTTATCACAAATTGTTTGCATTCCTGAGAACAACATGTGCACTCAATTTCAAATGAACAACTCATGAAAGAAGAACATTTCTATTTTCTATGGTGTGTGTGTGCTAGTGACTTTAAGTCCCCGTGTGTGTGAATGAGTGTATGTGCGCCTTGAGTTGCCTGTTGGTGAGATATGATCATATGTGCGCGTTATAAATATTCGTATTATTATTGTATTATTATTTTCCTCGGAAAATACAGAGTTTTGTTCTTTCTTATCCCCTCTTCTATCTCTCACACCCTCTCCCACCCTCTCCCACCCTCTCCCACCCTCTCCCACCCTCTCCCACCATGTACCATCATCATATACACTTACTTGGATATAAGTTTGAGTAGTGTTGTCTTGCCCAGCCCGTTACGACCAATCAGTCCGTAGCGTCGACCCGCCACCAGGTGAATGCTGGCACTTTGCAGTAACGTCCTGGAACAAGCCGCAATACGTATGAATGAGCAAAACAACGACAACGACGTACACTTCCTGCCTGACTTCACACATAACATCAACACACAGGGCAGAGGAATAAGAGAGATGTCCCATACCTTTCACCCCCTCACGATTCCATAACATCAACACACAGGGCAGAGGAATAAGAGAGATGTCCCATACCTTTCACCCCCTCACGATTCAGTAGTTGAGGGAAGTGAAGAAGCCAGCATCACAAGTGAGACACTATTCAGTAGTTGAGGGAAGTGAAGAAGCCAGCATGACAAGTGACACACGATTCAGTAGTTGAGGGAAGTGAAGAAGCCAGCATCACAAGTGAGACACGATTCAGTAGTTGAGGGAAGTGAAGAAGCCAGCATCACACGTGAGACACGATTCAGTAGTTGAGGGAAGTGAAGAAGCCAGCATCACAAGTGAGACACGATTCAGTAGTTGAGGGAAGTGAAGAAGCCAGCATCACAAGTGAGACACTATTCAGTAGTTGAGGGAAGTGAAAAAGCCAGCATCACAAGTGAGACACGATTCAGTAGTTGAGGGAAGTGAAGAAGCCAGCATCACAAGTGAGACACTATTCAGTAGTTGAGGGAAGTGAAGAAGCCAGCATCACAAGTGAGACACGATTCAGTAGTTGAGGGAAGTGAAGAAGCCAGCATCACAAGTGAGACACGATTAAGTAGTTGAGGGAAGTGAAGAAGCCAGCATCACAAGTGAGACACTATTCAGTAGTTGAGGGAAGTGAAGAAGCCAGCATCACAAGTGAGACACGATTCAGTAGTTGAGGGAAGTGAAGAAGCCAGCATCACAAGTGAGACACGATTCAGTAGTTGAGGGAAGTGAAGAAGCCAGCATCACAAGTGAGACACGATTCAGTAGTTGAGGGAAGTGAAGAAGCCAGCATCACAATTGAGACACTATCAGATACAGCTGACCCCCCCCCCCCCCCCCCCCCCCCCCCCCCGAAAGACATCCACAATTCTGAGAAAACCAGGTCTTGAAAAAAGGGGAGTGCTAAAATGGAGATCTATAAATTGACACAGCTTACAAGAGAAAAAGAGAAAAAGTGAGGTGTTGAAGGAGAACGGCGTCCAGTGGGAGGAGGTCTGACACAGGGCTCCACTGTCATAAAGTCAATGGTAAGTTGAATTCAGTGCATGCAGCAAGATCTGTGGCAACACAACAAACGACACCCACACACGCACACACACTGACGTCCTACCTTTCACCGAAAGCGATGTCAAAGTCTTCGATCTTGATGTCTGTGGAGCGGTTGTTCCCCGAGGCGTCAAGTCGCGCGTCTCGCTTGTTGATCTGCTGGGACGCGGTGGCCAGTTCGCCCATAGGGACGCTGGCAGACACAAAGAGCAAACGTCAGCCTCTCAGGTCAAGACACAGCACACTCACACAAAGTTTACTTTCCATGACAAGGCCAAAATATGTAGCATTGGTAGGTCCGATCCTTTTCCTTTCTTTTTCGGACTTTGACTTTCATTTATACATTAATACATTAATACATTTATACATTAATACATTAATACATTTATACACTAATACATTAATACATTTATACACTAATACATTAATACATTTATACACTAATACATTTATACATTAATACATTTATACATTAATACATTTATACACTAATACATTTATACATTAATACATTTATACAGGCTTTTTTTGGCCCCAAACTCGTGCAAACTGTGTTCTTTTGATGTCGGATAAGAGTAACTTTTCTGTCAAAGTCTGCACAACTGAATGTTAGTCTTTTCATAAAAAAATATTTTTTGAAGGGTAACAGTTCTGGGTCAAATATGTCAGATCGTTCCTCTTGAGATTTCCAGTTAAAAATGAATAAATAAAAACACCACAACAACAACAAAGTAGCGGCTTTAACACATTCATGTTTAAAGCTCTGTGTCGACTGATGTTTGATAACATGTTGCTTATTCAGATTATTTCATTCAAAAACCACCCGAACATTCACGTCACATTCACACTGTCTCGTGCTCAATCACAGCTCAAAGAGCTCCCTGTACACACCCGTTCTCTTTCTTGGGGACATCAGTGCGCTTTCCCTGTTTCTTCTGAATTTTGGCCTCCGCCTTTTCCAGCTTCTTCTTGTCAACAGTCTGCAAGAAAACAAAAAACATTATCTAATGAAGACACACTCAGCTCTGAACAGAAAACATTATCTACTGAAGACACATTCAGCTCTGAACAGAAAACATTATCTACTGAAGACACATTCAGCTCTGAACAGAAAATATTATCTAATGAAGACACACTCAGCTCTGAACAGAAAACATTATCTGATGACACACTCAGCTCTGAACAGAAAACATTATCTACTGAAGACATACTCAGCTCTGAACAGAAAACATTATCTAATGAAGACACACCCAGAGCTGAACAGAAAACATTATCTAATGAAGACATACTCAGCTCTGAACAGAAAACATTATCTAATGAAGACACACTCAGCTCTGAACAGAAAACATATCAAAGAAGTTGTTTCAACCCAGTGGTGAGCTAGCAGCTAGGTTAGTCCTGCCTCCCAGTTGCATGCATCTCTAGGTGTAATCCCTCTGATGTACTCCTGTTTTGAGCCACAGAAGCGACACGAGGATGTTGTCGCTGAGTCAGCACACACAGTTGACCCCAGCCTGTCCTCGCCTAGGCGGGGATATAGCTCAGTTGGTAGCGCGCTGGATTTGTATTCAGTTGGCCGCTGTCAGCGTGAGTTCGATCCCAGGTTCGGCGGAAATTTATTTCAGAGTCAACTTTGTGTGCAGACTCTCTTTGGTGTCCGAACCCTCCCCCCGTGTCCACTACATTGGGTGTGCACGTTAAAGATCCCACGATTGACAAAAGGGTCTTTCCTGGCAAAATTGCTTAGGCACAGTTAATAATTGTCTACCTATACCCGTGTGACTTGGAATAATAGGCCGTGAAAGGTAAATATGCGCCGAAATGGCTGCAATCTACTGGCCGTATAAAATTTCATCTCACACGGCATCACTGCAGGGCGCCTAGAACTGTACCCATGGAATATGCGCGATATAAGCGTCATTGATTGATTGATTGATTAAACCTGTGAACCTGGCATAACAAGTCCAGTGCCCCATGAAACCCCCCCCCCCCCCCCACACACACACACACACACAGCACTGACCGTGTTTGACCCTTTCTTCTTGACCCAGATGCTGTGGTCATCGTCGGCCTTGTTCTTCATGTCGCTAGCCATGGATGACAGCATGACGGGGCTGTCCAGCATCTTACGCATGCCGTTCGTCTCCCCGTTGTTGGTGTCAGGCGAACTCCTCTCATCGTCCCTGCAAATGAACAATGAAGATAAGTGTTGTTTTACGCCCTACAGGAAATCCATTAGGGGCATGCTCCAGGGTGTTGCCCCGACTTGAGATAAACTGGTAATGAGAAGAAAATAACAAAATAATAAAGTACTACAAATAAGACCGCAAGAAAGGAGGAAGGACTGTTTTGTACAAGCTTTGGGCCATCAACTGACCAAGGCACCAGAGCTGGAGGCTGATGTTGTTTGAATTATGACTGCAAATGACAGACCTCAATAAGATTCATTAAGAATCACACCACACATCAGCATCAAGATGTCCTGGCCTTACCCGTTCATCACATAATACAGCCTGTTACAGATGTCTTTGATGTCCTGGCCTTACCCGTTCATCACATAATACAGCCTGTTACAGATGTCTTTGATGTCCTGGCCTTACCCGTTCATCACATAATACAGCCTGTTACAGATGTCTTTGATGTCCTGGTCTGACTTGCTGACGTCTGTCTGCTGCAGCAGCATCCCAATGGCCTCGTAAAGATCCTCCCCTGTGTCAAAGTCATCAACCCCATCTTCCAAAATACCTGAGAAAGAGCAAGGCAGATTCAATAATATGGAGTGACTCGGGAATCAGCGAGCCGGTTCGGGAGTCCCCAGGCTCGGCAACCGGCAGTCACCAGACTATCTCACAAGACAGACCTTCCTATTTTCACCTATAGTAATTAGTATTGGTTATATTGCCTTCTTACCTCAGTTGGTATCGAAATGCGTTTGAGATCATGAGGCCTTTGCCGGGGTCTTTTATTTTATTTTTTAAAATCTTCTTAACTTTCCTTACATTTACTTTGCTCTATTCTTTATTCAAAAGCATTTCGGCGATCGAATGGAGATTGCAACAACAAAGCAGCTTACGAGTCACTCAGCATTGCCCAGATCAAGGACCTCAGGTCTATGCCCGGATCACTGAATTCGTCCGCGAACTAAGCAATGTGTTATTTGTGTGTCATTTGTGTGTCACGGGTCCCACGGCTAGACGGAGTAGGCTGCAGCTGCATTTGGCAAAAAAAAAAAATAGGTGTAGTTACAGTAACATAGCCAAAAAAAATAGGGTAGGAAGGTAGGCAATCACTTTTTTTCTAATGTGTACAAATTAAACCTACTTGACAGGGAAATAAGTGTGCGACTCGGGCGCTTTCGCTTTCATTGCGTTTTCTGCACTCGTTTTCTTGGTTTTTGTGTTTGTTTTTTTACAAATGTAATAAAAAGTTATAGGGTCGGCCCCTAAAAATAGGGTAGGTCGGGTTACCGTAACCACACCTATTTTTTTTTTAGGCCTTAGTTAAAACAAAACGCAGTAAATAAATACTTAGCATGGAAACAAACAACAAACATGTTTCATTAATGGTAAAGCATAAATCAACTTTGCATCAAGATACTTCGACAGAATCTCTGACACCTGCGAACGAACAGCATCTCTCGCTACGGTCAGTCACTAATCAGTGACCGCACTTGCCAAAATACACGTCTTTCTGAATCCAAAACTGATCATTATCAATCTTTCTTCACAGTTCTTTGAATTGAACAGCCATTAGAAACTCCCACGCAAACAAAAAATCATGATTGTGAGTGCCTTGCCGGTGCTTGAAACCCCAGGCTCGGGAACCGATTCGCGGGACCTCCAGCCACGACCTAAATAATATCAGTAGAATGCCAGGACTTCACTCTTCAGTGTTTTTTTTTTTTCCTCTCCATTCAATGATTCATTGAAACCTTGTCCCAAGTTTCTCAAGTTACGTATGATCATGTCACTGTCATGTCACACACACAGAGTGACACAGTGACACACACACTCAAACAAAACCACACACACACACACACACACACACAAACAAACACACACACTCGCGCGCACACACACACACAACAAAATATTAGGTAGACCAATGAGCGTTTACTGTTTTAGCTCAACGACATAAGCTAACGAAACGACTGCGAGCTCTGGAAGTGGAACACGTTCCTTAGTTCTCAGCTTCAGTTTTCATGCGAATAAAAAGTGCCGAATCAAGTGACACTGACATCTAGAATCAAAGTCCAGGGACCAAAATACGGCTCAAACAATCCTTGAAAACTAACAATTGGACAAGACAATCTTACTTGAGACGTAGTCCGAGATTTCTTCATCAACGTTTGGAAAATGTTTTGTCAGGACTTCTCTGAAGGCCGCCATGTTGGATTACTTCTCCACATCTGTCGGTAAAACAATTTTTGCATTCTTGATTGAGGAGAAAACAAAACCAAAATCACTTTCCTGAATTAAGTTATGAAATTAATACAAGATAAAATAATATCCCCTTTGAAAACCAGAAATCTATATAAAGTGTTTAAATCGATCGATTGACAATAATGGGTGCGGAGATTACAAAGTAAAGCAAAAATGTGGATCGAACCTTCCAAGCACTTTCAGCGGTGTTGGGCAGCGATAAGAATAAATAGTAATGATAATAATAATGTGTCTAGATGTATAGAAACAACACTGCCCTAATAGCTTTTTAGTCTTACCTCACTATCATCACATTCCATCATGATACGAAGTTCAAGTGTCACTGAAGTTGACACCTTTATTGAAAGTTTACTGAACAATGCCGTTTTACTAAATCAAACATGGTACAACTGACAATTACCGCAACGACTATGATAGACAATAGGGACACGAACTCAAGCGAACGCTTATATTACGCGCCCTACGTAGTTACAAATTAACAAAAATATGATGTCGGACAAACATTACTTATAAACTATGGAACTATCTAGGTCAACAGCATAGTTGAAGCAAACCAAAAAGAACAGGAAAAAGCTAGCAGGAGGAAGAGGAGGAGGGTGGAGGTGGGACGAAAGAATGGTAGGTACATATGAAAGACTAGAATGAATACCCGCTTCGCCGGGTAGCCGGCTTCGCCGGGAAGAAGTACTTAGACGGCTTCGCCGGGTCCGAACTATGGACCCGCCAAGCTTAGGTCCCTCCCAGATTCGTGGAATGGGAACAGCACGAAAATGATTCAGTGGCCATAATGCCATTCCTGACCATAGGGGAGGGAGGGGTAGGGTGGGACATGGGGCAGGGTGGAACAGGCTCATTTTAGTGATGATGCGATGCTTTATCCGGGACTTTTGTTTTCCCGCCAAGCTGTGATTTCCCAGACCAGTCTCTGCCGCCAAAGTCCTGCAGACAGTCGTGTTTGGTTTTGATGAGGCAGAAAATATTATCCAGATTCCAACCGTAAGTAAATTTTTAGCTCTCTAATAGGCGCAAGCTTTGTATCCTTTGTTTTGACTTGACAAGAATGAAACTTGACACCTGCAGAGAGAAATTATTCAGGCATATTATGCTGCCGGATGCTACTGTCAATACTCTGTGTTTTCTTGACATTTTTAGATTTAATTGCACTGATCCACTGAGGGGCAGGGTGGGACGGGGCAGGGTGGAACAGTCCCACCCTGCCCCTTCAGTGTTCCACCCTGCCCCTTGGGTGTCCCACCCTACCCCTGGGGTGTTTCACTGCCCTGCCCCTCTCCGTACATTTCTCCCAGTCTATAAACAATGAATAATCTATTGTTTGTTTTACAATTACATGCATATCACTAATTTTATCAATATTTGTTTCAGTTGAAACTTTTATGGTTATTGTTTTTCTTTTGTCTTTTTCGGTATTGTTCTTGTTCGTCTAAAATCACTATTTGCAAAGGATGTGAAACTTAAATACATAAATAAATCAATAGATAAATAAGTAAACAAATAAGTAATTAAATGTTTCCTTTTATTTTCTTTCCACTTTCAGATGGTGAGAACATACAAAAGAAAAACAGACAGGACAGAAAGATCTACTGAGAATGTCCAGCAACTCCACAAAGCAGTGATGGCTGTCAGAAAAGGCCTTTCCGACAAGTCGCTGAAGAATTTGGAATTAAAAAATCCTCTTTATGGCGAGCAGTGAGGAAAGATGGCGAAGGAAAGAAGCTGGCCTCATATAGTGAGATGTCCCAGTCAAGGCTGATTTTCACCATTGAAGAGGAAGTTGAGTTAGTTCAGTACTTACTGACCGCATCACGCATTGGATTTCCTCTAGACACTGCGACTGTAAAGTCATTAGCTTACACCCTAGCCATTCGAAATGGGAATCGTGTTCCAGACAACTGGGAGAAAAACAAACAAGCCGGAAAAGACTGGATGACAGCATTCAAGAGTCGCCATCGTCAGCTCAGCATCAGAACCCCTGAGGCGACTAGCATTGCAAGAGCAACTGCATTCAATAAGCACAATGTTGGTACCTTCTTTGAGAAATTGAGGCGGCTGTACCAAGAACACACCCTAACGCCTGAAAGAATCTACAATATAGATGAAACGGCACTAACCACCTCCCAGAGGCCTCAGAAGGTGGTTGCTGAGGCTAGTGTCAAGCAGGTCGCACAACTGGTCTCGCATGAGCGTGGAGAGACAGTTACGATGCTGGGCATCATCAACGGCATCGGGAACTGCCTGCCACCCTGCCTCGTGTTCCCAAGAAAGAACTACCAGCAGCTGCCGAGACAAGAGAACCAATAGCCACCGAGACAACAGAACCAGCAGCCGAAGAGACAACAGAACCAGCAGCCGAAGAAACAACAGAATCGGTAAGTTGACAGGCATCACCTATTACAGAGCAGAACAAAATGCCTTAAATGGCAGAATGCCAGGAAGATCCACGAGAGGTACGCTCTACATCAGGCCGCAAGTGAAGCATATGAAATGAGAAGTGCTTAGATTATTCTTATTATTGAGCTTTTAAATCTCAGATTTCATCCTTTTACCGCCACTCTGTTACCTGCTTTCTGATTTTGATTGCTACTGTGGTAGGGGTCTTTTGTCTTTTGGAAGGTTTGGATACCAAGCACATTGTGAAGACCCTATGATTGATTTCCCCACTTTTGGGGGCATGTTTGCAGGACAGCGTGAAAGATGGAAAGACGTACACATGTATCATCTGCACAGAGCCATTCTGCACGTCTCGCCCCGGTGAAGTGTGGATCCAGTGCGGGAGTTGCCTGATGTGGTGCCACGAAGAATGCGCAGAAATTGGAACTTTGGCAGTGTTCACATCTGACTTTGAGAAATACTCAAAATAATTACGAAATGATATCCTGTTGTGCTATTCTTTTATTTTCCTAATCCTATGTAGATTTTGTTTTTATGACATGGCAATGTTGATGCGATTTTCTAGTCATCTTTGCGTTCAGTTATGTTTTTCATCATTGTGAACACACGTTCACCATTTCTGTGCACGTTATTCAATCTTTAGCAGGGTTCGATTACTATTTTCAACCATTCAAGTACACGTTTTGTAATTAATGTGTGTAATCTTTTGCGCTGAGTGCTGCGAGAATGTTTTGTTTTTTCTAGTGAAAGCCAAAAAGGGTTGTTTTAGCTGGTACAAGGTGCTTAATTTCACACACAAATTCATATGTCCCACCCTGCCCCGTCATGTTTCACCCTGCCCCAAGCAATGTCCCATCCTGCCCCGTCATGTTCCACCCTGCCCCACATTTTTTTGCGTTTTTAACTGCGAATTCTCCTGAGTCGGTTAAATAAATCTATTTTTTGTTTTCTTTGTTTTGTGGCAAATTCAATAAAGTTTCTAATGACACCAATTTTATGTTTTTGTCTTTAGTATTGAATGAGATATTCCAAAAAAAGGAGTTTTTTGTCCCACCCTACCCCTCCCTCCCCTATCGAGTCCCATCCTTGTCGACGAATGTAACCGTGTTAATCACCTTTGGAGGCGAACTCCACTCAAACAGGACTGAGCAAGTTATGGCTTCTCAAAGGAAGGCCAGTACATAAAATTACACAAAAGCCGCCAGACCACATCACAAACAGAACTGAAGAATGCACAGGTGTTGCTTACATAGAGACACACACACTTACACACACACACACACACACACACACACAGAAGCCGTATCTATAGAGAGATAGATGACAGTGTATTTTTCGCGTGGCTATAAATTGATTCGACCTTTGCACTTTTACAGTGAGGATAATTTACGGGTCCAATTTACGTTCTGTACACTGCGTTGACCTTCTAAAAATAGGTAACAGTAACAGAACGCCGGGAATATCCGAAGACGCTCAGCGCAGTGGACAGCGCAGTGTAGTAACTTACAACTGAACGGGAAAGCCACACGAAGGAAGGGAGATAAACGCCAAACACTGGAGAAGATAAGGAAGAGTTACTTATAATGGTGAAATGAACACAAAAACGGAAATGAGTTCAGCGCTGCGCGCTGAGAGCACGTGTTGAAATATCTCATCGATGATATTGTGTCCGGGGTGTAGCTGAATACGGTGTCCAAATTTGAAAAAGATCCACCGAGAACTTTGGCGTTGTGATGTGGTGTAGCGGCTATGGTGTGTCGGTATGGGGGCCCGGGTAAGCTGAGGTGGAACCAAAATAGCTGAGGTGGAACCAAAATCGGTTCCGCGCTGCGCGCTGAGAGCACGTGTTGAAATATCGACCAGGTTGTGTCGTGTCCCGGGTCTACTTGAATATGCCCACCAAATTTGAAGCAGATCCATCGAGAACTTTGGCCGTGCATCGCGCACAGACACACAGACAGATACACAGACAGACACACAGACAGACACACAGACACTAGTCGTATATATATATAGATAGATGAAGGTGGTTAGGGCATACAAAAAGAATATACATAGTACATTGTAAACTGTAATCCAGTGGCAAATAAGCAGTAGCGGTTCGCTGATAATTGGAAAATGTATATAAAATAAGGGTTGTTGGCATGGATATGCGTACTGAGTCAAATTAACAACAAGTCGCGTAAGGCGAAATTACAACATTTAGTCAAACTGTCGAACTAACAGAATGAAACTGAACTCACTGCATTTTTACAGCAAGAGCGTATACTCGTAGCATCGTCAGTCCACCGCTCGATGCAAAGGCAGTGAAATTGACAAGAAGAGCGGGGTAGTACCGTAGTTGCGCTGAGAAGGATAGCACGCTTTTCTTTATCTCTATTCTTTTTAACTTTCTGAGCGTGTTTTTAATCCAAACATATCACATCTATATGTTTTTGGAATCAGGAACCGACAAGAAATAAGATGAAATTGTTTTTAAATCGATTTCGGAAATGTTATTTTGATAATAATTTTTATATTTTTAATTTTCAGGGCTTGTTTTTAATCCAAATATAACATATTTATATGTTTTGGGAATCAGAAAATGATGAAGAATAAGATAAACGTAAATTTGGATCGTTTTAAAAACAAATGTTTTTTTTTACAATTTTCAGATTTTTAATGACCAAAGTCATTAATTAATTTTTAAGCCACCAAGCTGAAATGCAATACCGAAGTCCGGCCTTCGTCGAAGATTGCTGGGCCAAAATTTCAATCAATTTGATTGAAAAATGAGGGTGTGACAGTGCCGCCTCAACTTTTACAAAAAGCATAGAGTGCTGCCCTGTCACGTAGTCTCAAAAACCAAATTGGAAATCCAAAGCATCATTATAATCATCCTCATCTCATTAATCATCTAAAATATAAATTGTCCTTGCTCTTGTGGCCTTTCATGCCCGGAGCTCTCATGGTGACCTTGGTCTCAGTGTTCCTGTTCGATCCTTCCCTGAATAGTAGTTCTGCTGTCAGTCTTCAACGTGTGACGTTCTGGGGGGTCGACGGAGGGACGTGGTGGCGGTCTGCTCTCTGGAGGGGACGCTCACTCAGTCTGGCTCCGCGACTTAAAGTCAATGTCGTTTGTAGGGGACATAGTACATAGTAGGTAGTGGGCTGCGTCCGTTAGCTCGGGACAGACCCACTACTGAACACCGTCGAAGTGACTCAGCAGAAGTGCAGTGTCATCTTCCGAGGGTAGCCTACCGCAGCGGCCCGACATCCCCCCCTGGAGCGTCTGTAAAATCGACAAGTCTGGCAGCGGAACGAAATTCGGAGGTGGTTGGAGCAGCGAGTGCAGGGACGGGGCGGTGTGAGAGCACAACGGGACAAAGGAACAGGTGCACAGTTTCGGAGCACAGTGAGGTTAGTCTGTTTAGTGTTAGTTTTAATTAGTTTTGCTGTCCTGTCACCTGTACCTGTCACCTATACCTTGTCCCGGTGTCTTCTCACACCAGTCAATGCTACATCCGCATCCCAGCACTGGCTTGTCATGTCATATTGCATCTACCGCCCCGTCCCCGCAGTCAATGCTACATCCACATCCCAGCACTGGCTTGTCATGTCATATTGCATATACTGCCCCGCAGTCCCCGCAGTCAGTCAATGCTACATCCACATCCGAGCACTGGCTTGTCATGTCATATTGCATCTACCGCCCCGTCCCCGCAGTCAATGCTACATCCACATCCCAGCACTGGGTTGTCATGTCATATTGCATCTGCCGCCCCGTCTCCGCATTCAATGCTACATCCACATCCCAGCACTGGGTTGTCATGTCATATTGCATCTACCGCCCCGTCTCCGCATTCAATGCTACATCCACATCCCAGCACTGGGTTGTCATGTCATATTGCATCTACCGCCCCGTCCCCGCATTCAATGCTACATCCACATCCCAGCACTGGCTTGTCATGTCATATTGCATCTACTGCCCCGTCCCCGCAGTCAGTCAATGCTACATCCACATCCGAGCACTGGCTTGTCATGTCATATTGCATCTACTGCCCCGCAGTCCCCGCAGTCAGTCAATGCTACATCCACATCCGAGCACTGGCTTGTCATGTCATATTGCATCTACCGCCACGTCCCCTCATTCAATGCTACATCCACATCCGAGCACTGGCTTGTCATGTCATTATTGCATCTGCCGCCCCGTCTCCGCATTCAATGCTACATCCACATCCCAGCACTGGCTTGTCATGTCATATTGCATCTACCGCCCCGTCTCCGCATTCAATGCTACATCCACATCCCAGCACTGGGTTGTCATGTCATATTGCATCTACCGCCCCGTCCCCGCATTCAATGCTACATCCACATCCCAGCACTGGGTTGTCATGTCATATTGCATCTACCGCCCCGTCTCCGCATTCAATGCTACATCCACATCCCAGCACTGGCTTGTCATGTCATATTGCATCTACCGCCCCGTCCCCGCATTCAATGCTACATCCACATCCCAGCACTGGCTTGTCATGTCATATTGCATCTTCTGCCCCGTCCCCGCAGTCAATGCTACATCCACATCCGAGCACTGGCTTGTCATGTCATATTGCATCTACCGCCCCGTCCCCGCATTCAATGCTACATCCACATCCGAGCACTGGCTTGTCATGTCATATTGCATCTACCGCCCCGTCCCCGCATTCAATGCTACATCCACATCCCAGCACTGGGTTGTCATGTCATATTGCATCTACCGCCCCGTCTCCGCATTCAATGCTACATCCACATCCCAGCACTGGCTTGTCATGTCATATTGCATCTACCGCCCCGTCTCCGCATTCAATGCTACATCCACATCCCAGCACTGGGTTGTCATGTCATATTGCATCTACCGCCCCGTCCCCGCATTCAATGCTACATCCACATCCCAGCACTGGGTTGTCATGTCATATTGCATCTACCGCCCCGTCTCCGCATTCAATGCTACATCCACATCCCAGCACTGGGTTGTCATGTCATATTGCATCTACCGCCCCGTCTCCGCATTCAATGCTACATCCACATCCCAGCACTGGCTTGTCATGTCATATTGCATCTACCGCCCCCCACATCCCAGCACTGGGTTGTCATGTCATATTGCATCTACCGCGCTGATAGGAGAGACCTTTAGGAATGGCTGAAACAACTGACAGCTCCGCTTGCAACGCTTTTGACACAGGGACATTGGTGTTGCCTGCGTTTTCAGTGAGTCACTCACCATATATATATATATACTAGAATGAATACCCGCTTCGCCGGGTAGCCGGCTTCGCCGGGAAGAAGTACTTAGAGCCGAACAATGGACCCGCCAAGCTTAGGTCCCTCCCAGATTCGTGGAATGGGAACAGCACGAAAATGATTCAGTGGCCATAATGCCATTCCTGACCATATCGTGTCCCATCCTTGTCGACGAATGTAACCGTGTTAATCACCTTTGGAGGCGAACTCCACTCAAACAGGATTGAGCAATTTATAGCTTATCTGTAAGCCCTTTTGAACTGTTATGGCTTTTCAAAGGAAGGCCAGTACATACAAATACACAAAAGCCGCCAGACCACATCACAAACAGAACTGAACAATCCCCAGGTGTTGCTCACATAGAGACACACACACAAACACACACACACACACACACACACAAACACAGAGAAGCCGTATCTATAGAGAGATAGATGACAGTGTATTTTTCGCGTGGCTATAAATTGATTCGACCTTAGTGAGGATAATTTACGGGTCAAATTTACGTTCTGGACACTGCGGTGACCTTCTAAAAATAGTAACAGAACGCCGGGAATATCCGAAGACGCCCCACTCATACTATAGTGCACCATACGAAGGAAGGGAGGTAAACGCTGAAAACCTGGAGAAGATGAGAAGATAAGGAAGAGTTACTTATAATGGTGAAATGAACACAAAAACCAAAATCGGTTCAGCGCTGCGCGCTGAGAGCACGTGTTGAAATATCTCATCGATGATATTGTGTCCGGGGTGTAGCTGAATACGGTGTCCAAATTTGAAAAAGATCCACCGAGAACTTTGGCTTTGGTGTGTCGGTATGGGGGCCCGGGTAGCTGAGTGTGACAAACGGATTTGCACATAATGTATATTGGAGTTATATGACGCAGGTGTACAACATTTCATGGGCCACGAACTTTGAGTAGGCACCGTGCGGTGAAATATTGTCCGTACAGTGCAGTGATGTCACGTGTGAGATGTGACCAATCAGAGAAGAGTATTGACTGAGGTCACGTTTGTAGATAGATTAGACAGCAGAGCTTTGCAGACCATCGACAAGAGAAGACGGGTCTCTTACTGAGTAAAGTTTCTCACCGGGCGCTGGGAGGTCGGTTAGACTCGTGCCGCGGTATTGAATCGTTGGATTCAACTGCTGTGTTTACAGGTATTTATTGAATTGATATTTTGCTCGGAGATATTATTTTGCTCGGAAATATTGACTTGAGAAATGACCGGGAGAGTCATGTGTGAATTGGCTGAAAAGCGTGCGCGGTTGTCAGCCATTGTTGAAAATGGAATGTTTACATGTTTTTCGGAAATGAAGTCGCTTATGAGTTAGCGGGTGTATATACTGTAACCGCATAAGTTAGTTGCCGGTAGTGATAAAGAATGTCAGAAAAGTTTATTCAAGTATGGAGACTTATGGTAGTTTAAACTTGTGTATTTTAGCATCCCGGGCCGAGTGGGTCGCGGAAGTATCCCGGGCCGAGAGCGGTCGCGGAAGTGGGAACGAGACGGGAGGTTCTGCCTTACGCCCGAGCCGAGAGCTGTGGGAGTGCAGGAGGGGAGACAGCGTGAAGCGCTGTAAAACGGGAACCCCGTCCCCATTCCACCACACGAAGCCAGTTTGTGTGGGTGGGGTGGAGCAGTACGTGCCACTGAATATGTGAGTACGACTGGGAGAAATTAACCAGCGTGATAGCTGTACGGAGATACGTTTCCCAAGTGAACAACCACGAGACGTCGAGCGTCGTGGGTTTTTATCATCTCTGTGTAACAGAAGTGAATATTGACAGAAGTATTGCTTGAGACAATGACTTCGTGTGTAGTGAGACAGACGGGCTCTCACGGAACAAAGCTTAAAGTGTTATACGTGTGTGCACGTGAATTGTAGACTGCATGACAAAGTAACATGTATGTAATTTTGTGCAGTTAGACTCTGTGTTAACAGAAATAGAACTTCCATGTTGAGCGGGAGTGATCTGTAGAATGGATGAGGAATAATATGTTTATGTTGTGTTATTGAACATTCTAATAGAGGTACAGAGGCAAAGGGCCGTAACTGTGTTCGTGTTTTTGTGCCTGGTTGGAATGTGTGTGTGTGTGTGTGTGTGAAGGCTAGATAGTAAACAGAGAGTAGCACGCACAATTTCTGATAGGAGTAGATATACATACATACAGACATACACACATAAATTCCAGCCGTAACACTGAGGTGGAACCAAAATAGCTGAGGTGGAACCAAAATCGGTTCAGCGCTGCGCGCTGAGAGCACGTGTTGAAATATCGACCAGGTTGTGTCCTGTCCCGGGTCTACCTGAATATGCCCACCAAATTTGAAGCAGATCCATCGAGAACTTTGGCCGTGCATCGCGAACTCACACACAGACACACACACACACAGACACAAGTCGTATATATATATAGATATTTGTACAATTTGTGTAGAATAGACCGGCACGGTTGGCCTAGTGGTAAGGCGTCCGCCCCGTGATCGGGAGGTCGTGGGTTCGAACCCCGGCCGGGTCATACCTAAGACTTTAAAATTGGCAATCTAGTGGCTGCTCCGCCTGGCGTCTGGCATTTTGGGGTTAGTGCTAGGACTGGTTGGTCCGGTGTCAGAATAATGTGACTGGGTGAGACATGAAGCCTAGCTGTGCTGCAACTTCTGTCTTGTGTGTGGCGCACGTTGTATGTCAA
>NC_090254.1:46807119-46824619 GCF_037325665.1 Littorina saxatilis
ACATCACCTGAATATGCCTGGTGGGCAAATAATCAGTCTTTACCACCTTGGTTTCCTCCCCCTATGAATTACAATCCACATCTTCACTCTACACGCTGGTTGCCATACTCATCCTTCAAAAGTCCGTATGTTAACAATCATTCAGCCTACGCATCAATGAACATTGCGTTTGAAACTCTAGTTTGAAGTAAACATTAGTGTTATGATTCAATTTGACGCTGTCAGATCTGAATTCTTACATTAGATCTGTTAATGGTGTGTGTGTGTGTGTGTGTGTGTGTGTGTGTGTGTGTGTGTGTGTGTGTGTGTGTGTGTGTGTGTGAGAGAGAGAGTGTGTGTGTGTGTGTGTGTGTGTGTGTGTGTGTGTGTGTGTGTGTGTGTGTGTGTGTGTGTGTGTGTGTGTGTGTGTGTGAAAAAGAGAGAGATTGAACAACTGATATAACATTGACATTATTATTATCAATCAATCACTTCCCTCCTTGTGACAATGCTGATAGCTGAGCTATTTTTGTGTGAGAAATAATACGTACATCACTGCTTATTATCATATGGTTTGTTATCAATGTAATCAAAAGGATCTGATTACATTTTTTTAATGCATCATTATGATTATGTGACAGTGTTGCTGCTACTTCTGAATTTATGGATCAACGAAGTGCTGACATTGCAATTATCTGTGAAATGAACAGCTAATTATCTAATTCTGCATCATTTGAAAAAAAAATGATGAGTGAAACTGAACTGATGTGTGGAATAAGAGGTCTTTATTTGCACCCTTGTGTCCGTTATGGTGTATATTATTGATCATTGAGTGTATGATAAGATTGATTTGCTGACATTATTCAGTTTGATTATTATGAATTTCGAATTGTGACAATGCTCATGGCTGAGCTATCTTTTTTTGTGAGAACAAAATACGTTCACTTCCTCTGTTTATCATATGATTGTTAACAATGTAATCAAAAGGAGTTGATTACATTTGTAAGTGCATCAATATGATTATATGACGGTGTTGCTGCTATTTCTGAATTTAAGGATCAACGGATTCCTGACATTTTAATTCTCTTTGAATTTAGTAGCAATTTATTTAATTCTTCATCAATTGTCAGTGAACTTATGAGTTCAACTGAATTGATGTGTTGACTAAGTGGTGTTTATCTTCACCTTGTGTATGTGGTGGTATATATAGATTTGGAAATATAGTGTCTGACAATATTGGGTTGCTGACATCATTCAGTTTTATTATTACGAATTTGGAATTGTTAGTATAACATTTATAATTATTGTTATTATATACCTGTATTATATTTTTTTCAAATTGCAAGCAACTTTTCAACAGGCATGCATAGTCTGTGAAAAAGTAGTCACTTTTCATTACTTGCTTTTCGTCATTATTTGAAAAAAAAGGAAAAGAAAAAAAGCTGTGGAATTATAAACATTACCATGACTTCAACTAAAACATCTTGGCCGAATAAGGAAGGGCTTCGCATTGGACACCTGAATATTAATCATTTATATAACAAAATGACTGATGTTTCAAATGTGCTTTTTAATTCTGGAAAAAGTTTTCATATGTTTGGTTTTTCTGAATCCAGACTATCAGATAATGTGTTAGACTCTGACATCATTGTTCCAGGATATACTCTTATTCGTAATGATCCTGTTAAAACGAATGAAACAGGCATTACTGTTTACATAAGTGAATCAGTTACATATAAACGACTAGCTCATCTTGAGGTTCATGGAGTTGAATCAATATGGATTGAAGTTAAATTGAAAAGATCTCCGCCCTTACTATTAGGATTTATTTATAGAAACCCTTCTGAAAGAGTAAATTGGGCAGATAACTTTACTATTATGATGGACTCTGCAACACTGGATTCAAAAGAAATCTTGCTCTTAGGAGATTTTAATATTGATTTAATGAAGCCACATAAAAATTGGAATAATACAATTAATAGCTTTGATTTGCAACAAATGGTTCAGTTACCCACTAGGGTCATGGCTGTTTCTAAAACTCTTATTGATCATATTTATGTGTCAGAAAAACAAAATATTATTGAAACATGCGTTCCTATTTTATCTTGCAGTGATCATTATCCAGTTTGTCTTACCTGGTCAAGGAAAGGTATTAAAATCCCTAAAGCTGGACATAAAACTGTAACTTATCGTCGTTTCTCGCGTTTTAATAAAAATGATTTTCTCTCTGATTTAATTCACAGTCCTCTTTCTGAAGTCTATAGCTTTCAGAATCCTGATAAAGCTTTGGAGCATTGGTATAATATTTTTATTTCTATTTATGATAAACATGCACCATTAATTACGCACAGAGTTAGACATATTGAGAAACCAAAGTGGCTTGATCAAGAAACAGAAGATGCTGCAAACCACAGGGATTATTTGAAAGCAAAGGGTGATTTTGAAGGATATAAACGGCAAAGAAATAATGTAAGTTCCCTAAAAAGAACTAAAAAGAAAAACTATTTCACTGAACTAGTGTCATCTAAACAAGATTCAAAATCAATTTGGAAAGCCATTAATTTATTAACAAACAAGCGTTCTAATTCACACCCAACTGCCATGAAAAACATTTCTGCTGATAAACTTAATTTACATTTTTCTACAGTGGGAGAAAAAGTTATTCCTATTGATAGAACACAAGAAAATGATTTAAATACCTTAATAGATCATTGCAAATCCAAGAGAATAGAGGCAGAAATGCCGCTACAACACATGACTGTGTCTGAAGTTTACTTTGCACTTGTTCATCTCAAACAAACAGGAACCCGGGGTGTAGATAGAATAGACAGTAAAATATTGAAAATAGCTGCTCCTGTAATAACAGACACCTTGACATACATTTACAACTTATGCATTACCACTTCTTATTTTCCAACAGCATTTAAGCAAGCTAAGGTAATCCCTCTGTTTAAATCAGGTGATCCTTCTGATCCTTCTAATTACAGGCCTATTTCAATCCTGTCACCACTTTCAAAACCCTTGGAAAAACATATATATAAACATGCCTTAGCACATTTTGATAAAAACAATTTATTCCATCCAAAACAATCTGGTTTTCGCAAAAAGCACTCATGTCATACAGCTCTTATAAATCTAATTGATCAATGGCTAACCAACATAAATTCTAACAAATTTTCTGCAGCACTGTTTGTTGATTTTGCAAAGGCGTTCGATGTTATTGATCATTCTCTTCTCATTAGGAAATTGTCAATATATGGCATGCAATGCACCACCATTAATATTCTTAAATCTTTTCTTTTAAATAGAAAACAAATTACATTTACTAATGCATCATATTCAAATGAAAGTACTTTGAAATATGGGGTCCCACAGGGATCTGTTTTAGGCCCATTATTGTTCTCCATTTATGTCAATGATTTACCACTGTACATAGATAATAACTGTGAGTTGTTTGCAGATGACACTACAATTCATTCTAGTCACCATTCCATAAATTATTTATCAAAAACTCTACAAGAAAGCATTGATGCACTCCTGAATTGGTCAGAGTTAAACCATATGTCTCTTAACCATACTAAAACAAAATTTATGCTAATAACCACAAGACAGAAACGACAAAATCTATTATCGAGCATTCCACCTCTTTATATTAAAAATCAAGTATTGGAAGAAGTGTCTCACCACAAAGTCCTTGGTGTAAAGATTGATAATAATTTATCATGGCATGATCACATTGATTACATCTGTAAGATTGCTTCCCAAAAAATATATCAGTTATCAAAAATAAAACATTTCTTGAATCTCCACTCGCGAAAGATTTTTTTTTACAATCACATCTTGTCAAATATTGATTATGCATCCACTGTGTGGGATTGTGCAAGTGCTAATGCTTTGAAACCTTTAGCCAGTCTTCACAGAAGAGCAGTTAAGCTTATTATGCTAAAAAATCACACTCCTTCAGAATCTGATTATACAAATTTGCAAGTATTACCATTTCAAAAAAGGTTAATGTATAATAAAGGTGTTATAATGCATAAAGTGATGTCAGGATATGCACCGGAGACATTACGTGATAATTTTATTTTGAACTATAACAGACTAAAAATCATCACACCGACTCCACGTATTGACCTTTTCAAATCAAGCCTTCTATATTCAGGTGCGGTCCTATGGAACTCACTTCCTATTTTTCTTAAGCATAAAACAAACACAGACAGCTTCAAAAAAAATTATATGTCGCACATAATGCAACTAAACATGTGCTGAATGGTTCAACAATTCATTTAAAATGTATGTGCATGTTAAACTAAATTATAATAATATGCAGATCTAAATTAAGATATGTTAAAAATTGACATATTTATTATTGGAAATTGTACTTAAAATGCAGCATGACAAATGTATATCTGTATATATATATAATGTATTATAAGTTTGATGTGATAGTTATTTGATTATATTGTTTTCTGTTCTTGTTGACCCTATATTAGGGCGAGGGCTGGATGTAAAAAAGCAATATTCTTGCTTATCTATTACCCTCGATAATAAAGATTTTGTCTTGTCTTGTCTTGTCTTGTCTCTCTCTCTCTCTCTCTCTCTCTCTCTCTCTCTCTCTTCAACTCACTATCCGTTGCCAAGGCTTCGCTCTCCAGCTTGTAGCCCAGGTAGACCTTGATGAAGGCAAGGATGACGGACACCACGCCAGTCGTCAGGGCGAACGTCGCATACAGAACTATGGCCTGCGCAGGGAAAAGACACCACGAAAACTTAAAACATGTCATACTCGAGGGCCATGTAAAATACGCCGGGAAAAGATACCACGACACTCAGAACACAGTAACATACACCACGTCGGACACTCAGAACACAGTAACATACACCACAACACTCAGAACACAGTAACATACACCACCACACTCAGAACACAGTAACATACACCACCACACTCAGAACACAGTAACATACACCACGACACTCAGAACACAGTAACATACACCACCACACTCAGAACACAGTAACATACACCACCACACTCAGAACACAGTAACATACACCACCACACTCAGAACACACTGGTAACATACACCACGACACTCAGAACACAGTAATATACACCACGACATTCAGAACACAGTAACATACACCACGACACTCAGAACACAGTAATATACACCACCACACTCAGAACACAGTAACATACACCACGACACTCAGAACACAGTAACATACATCACGACACTCAGAACACAGTAACATACACCACGACACTCAGAACACAGTAACATACACCACGACACTCAGAACACAGTAACATACATCACGACACTCAGAACACAGTAACATACACCACAACACTCAGAACACAGTAACATACACCACGACACTCAGAACACAGTAACATACACCACAACACTCAGAACACAGTAACATACACCACGACACTCAGAACACAGTAACATACACCACGACACTCAGAACACAGTAACAAACACCACGTTACAAAACGTTTTGAGATTTGACATTATCCAGAAAAGTGAAAATGACGTGACGTAACAGGGGCGGACGAGGGGGGGTTTCTGGGGTTTCCGGACCCCCCCCCCCCCCCCCCCCCCAGCCAAAAAATTAAAAAAAAAATTTTGTGTTTTTTTTTAGTTGAGTTTCAATTTTTGGGTGTATTAATCAGTGACAAAATCTGCTGCCTGAAACTGGTAATGATCATCCTCAGAATGCACCATATTGCACCATTTTGCATCCTTTTTTTCAAAATTTTCCGGGGGGGCATGCCCCCGGACCCCCCTAGCAAGCTAGGCGCTTCGCGCCTTCACACCCATATCTTCACAATATACTTTTGGAACCCCCTCCCCCCCATAAAATGAACTGATCCGCCCTTGCGTAACACAATTTCTGAAATGCAAGGCCTCCTGGTGCTCCTATGTGGTGCACGCAAACACTCTTTTTACTTGCTGTTAAACACCTTCCAACTACTTGATAGTTCACTCAGAAATATCTACTCTGCCGCCTGATGTTAAGCTGATATTGCCGTTTTTTTGCAACAAGTTTGCCTTAAAATTGCGTATATAGCTGCTGCCATTTGTGGGTATGTAGAAAGGTTGTTTCAGAGACTATATGCATTTGTCTGTCAAATGAAACCAAATTTGCCCGGGAGTACCGACTGTGCATTTAAATCGGCCTGCGAGGCCCTTTGGCCGCTCGTTTAATTCTACTGTTTAAAGCTATCGTCATTAGCTTCAAAGCAGGCTTGATCAGTTATCACGACAAAGGCATACTGATAAAAGTGATGCAGTTCAAACATAGAATAATTATGCCTGTTCGTTGCTCGTAAATTGTTTGCTTTGAAGCCCACTTTAATTTGTGTGTAGGCTGTATGTATCATGGGTTGCTGTTCCTGATGATCAGTGCTGTGTATTTGTCTCAATGATTTACATGCGTGAACCGTTACATTTTTATATCCATAGTTTTTTTTTCTTTTGATGTTTGTAAAGCGGTCAATATAGCCATACATACATGAGAAACTTTAGAATGGTAATTACAAAACTAATGGTAGGTAATTGGAACGTTTATTATTGACAAAATTAATTTTTTTTTTTTAAAATTCTGGATTTGGAATTAACGTTGGCAGCCTTTCTGTATCTTTAGACTAGGACCCAGAGACTGCTATATGGCGGTGAGTATAGCGCTATACGAGAAACTTTAGACTAGGACCCAGAGACTGCTATATGGCGGTGAGTATAGCGCTATATGAGAAACTTTAGACTAGGAACCAGAGACTGCTATATGGCGGTGAGTATAGCGCTATACGAGAAACTTTAGACTAGGAACCAGAGACTGCTATTTGGCGGTGAGTATAGCGCTATACGAGAAACTTTAGACTAGGACCCAGAGACTGCTATTTGGCGGTGAGTATAGCGCTATATGAGAAACTTTAGACTAGGACCCAGAGACTGCTATTTGGCGGTGAGTATAGCGCTATACGAGAAACTTTAGACTAGGACCCAGAGACTGCTATTTGGCGGTGAGTATAGCGCTATACGAGAAACTTTAAAATAGGACCCAGAGACTGCTATATGGCGGTGAGTATAGCGCTATACGAGAAACTTTAGACTAGGACCCAGAGACTGCTATATGGCGGTGAGTATAGCGCTATACGAGAAACTTTAGACTAGGACCCAGAGACTGCTATATGGCGGTGAGTATAGCGCTATACGAGAAACTTTAGACTAGGACCCAGAGACTGCTATATGGCGGTGAGTATAGCGCTATACGAGAAACTTTAAAATAGGACCCAGAGACTGCTATATGGCGGTGAGTATAGCGCTATACGAGAAACTTTAAAATAGGACCCAGAGACTGCTATATGGCGGTGAGTATAGCGCTATACGAGAAACTTTAAAATAGGACCCAGAGACTGCTATATGGCGGTGAGTATAGCGCTATATGAGAAACTTTAGACTAGGACCCAGAGACTGCTATATGGCGGTGAGTATAGCGCTATACGAGAAACTTTAAAATAGGACCCAGAGACTGCTATATGGCGGTGAGTATAGCGCTATACGAGAAACTTTAAAATAGGACCCAGAGACTGCTATATGGCGGTGAGTATAGCGCTATATGAGAAACTTTAAACTAGGACCCAGAGACTGCTATATGGCGGTGAGTATAGCGCTATACGAGAAACTTTAAAATAGGACCCAGAGACTGCTATATGGCGGTGAGTATAGCGCTATACGAGAAACTTTAGACTAGGACCCAGAGACTGCTATATGGCGGTGAGTATAGCGCTATACGAGAAACTTTAAAATAGGACCCAGAGACTGCTATATGGCGGTGAGTATAGCGCTATACGAGAAACTTTAGACTAGGACCCAGAGACTGCTATATGGCGGTGAGTATAGCGCTATATGAGAAACTTTAAAATAGGACCCAGAGACTGCTATATGGCGGTGAGTATAGCGCTATACGAGAAACTTTAAAATAGGACCCAGAGACTGCTATATGGCGGTGAGTATAGCGCTATACGAGAAACTTTAAAATAGGACCCAGAGACTGCTATATGGCGGTGAGTATAGCGCTATACGAGAAACTTTAAAATAGGACCCAGAGACTGCTATATGGCGGTGAGTATAGCGCTATACGAGAAACTTTAAAATAGGACCCAGAGACTGCTATATGGCGGTGAGTATAGCGCTATACGAGAAACTTTAAAATAGGACCCAGAGACTGCTATATGGCGGTGAGTATAGCGCTATACGAGAAACTTTAAAATAGGACCCAGAGACTGCTATATGGCGGTGAGTATAGCGCTATACGAGAAACTTTAAAATAGGACCCAGAGACTGCTATATGGCGGTGAGTATAGCGCTATACGAGAAACTTTAAAATAGGACCCAGAGACTGCTATATGGCGGTGAGTATAGCGCTATACGAGAAACTTTAGACTAGGACCCAGAGACTGCTATATGGCGGTGAGTATAGCGCTATATGAGAAACTTTAGACTAGGACCCAGAGACTGCTATATGGCGGTGAGTATAGCGCTATATGAGAAACTTTAAACTAGGACCCAGAGACTGCAGGTGAGAAGAACAAGGACAAGATAACAATCAACAAGTATTCACCAGAAACAAGGACAAGATAACAATAAACAAGTATTCACCAGAAACATGGACAAGATAACAATCAACAAGTATTCACCAGAAACATGGACAAGGTAACAATGAACAAGTATTCACCAGAAACATGGACAAGGTAACAATCAACAAGTATTCACCAGAAACATGGACAATATAACAATCAACAAGTATTCACCAGAAACATGGACAATATAACAATCAACAAGTATTCACCAGAAACATGGACAAGGTAACAATCAACAAGTATTCACCAGAAACATGGACAAGGTAACAATCAACAAGTATTCACCAGAAACATGGACAAGGTAACAATCAACAAGTATTCACCAGAAACATGGACAAGGTAACAATCAACAAGTATTCACCAGAAACATGGACAAGGTAACAATCAACAAGTATTCACCAGAAACATGGACAAGATAACAATCAACAAGTATTCACCAGAAACATGGACAAGGTAACAATCAACAAGTATTCACCAGAAACATGGACAAGATAACAATCAACAAGTATTCACCAGAAACATGGACAATATAACAATAAACAAGTATTCACCAGAAACATGGACAAGGTAACAATCAACAAGTATTCACCAGAAACAAGGACAAGATAACAATCAACAAGTATTCACCAGAAACATGGACAAGGTAACAATCAACAAGTATTCACCAGAAACATGGACAAGGTAACAATGAACAAGTATTCACCAGAAACATGGACAAGGTAACAATAAACAAGTATTCACCAGAAACATGGACAATATAACAATGAACAAGTATTCACCAGAAACATGGACAAGGTAACAATGAACAAGTATTCACCAGAAACATGGACAAGGTAACAATGAACAAGTATTCACCAGAAACATGGACAAGGTAACAATCAACAAGTATTCACCAGAAACAAGGACACTATAACAATCAACAAGTATTCACCAGAAACATGGACAAGGTAACAATCAACAAGTATTCACCAGAAACATGGACAAGGTAACAATCAACAAGTATTCACCAGAAACATGGACAAGGTAACAATAAACAAGTATTCACCAGAAACATGGACAATATAACAATGAACAAGTATTCACCAGAAACATGGACAAGGTAACAATGAACAAGTATTCACCAGAAACAAGGACAAGACAACCATGAACAAGTATTCACCAGAAACAAGGACAAGATAACAATCAACAAGTATTCACCAGAAACAAGGACAATATAACAATCAACAAGTATTCACCAGAAACATGGACAAGGTAACAATCAACAAGTATTCACCAGAAACATGGACAAGGTAACAATCAACAAGTATTCACCAGAAACATGGACAAGGTAACAATCAACAAGTATTCACCAGAAACATGGACAAGGTAACAATCAACAAGTATTCACCAGAAACATGGACAAGGTAACAATCAACAAGTATTCACCAGAAACATGGACAAGGTAACAATCAACAAGTATTCACCAGAAACATGGACAAGATAACAATCAACAAGTATTCACCAGAAACATGGACAAGGTAACAATCAACAAGTATTCACCAGAAACATGGACAAGATAACAATGAACAAGTATTCACCAGAAACATGGACAATATAACAATAAACAAGTATTCACCAGAAACAAGGACAAGGTAACAATCAACAAGTATTCACCAGAAACAAGGACAAGGTAACAATCAACAAGTATTCACCAGAAACATGGACAAGGTAACAATCAACAAGTATTCACCAGAAACATGGACAAGGTAACAATCAACAAGTATTCACCAGAAACATGGACAAGGTAACAATCAACAAGTATTCACCAGAAACATGGACAAGGTAACAATCAACAAGTATTCACCAGAAACATGGACAAGGTAACAATCAACAAGTATTCACCAGAAACATGGACAAGGTAACAATCAACAAGTATTCACCAGAAACATGGACAAGGTAACAATCAACAAGTATTCACCAGAAACATGGACAAGGTAACAATCAACAAGTATTCACCAGAAACAAGGACAAGGTAACAATCAACAAGTATTCACCAGAAACATGGACAAGGTAACAATCAACAAGTATTCACCAGAAACATGGACAAGGTAACAATCAACAAGTATTCACCAGAAACAAGGACAATATAACAATCAACAAGTATTCACCAGAAACATGGACAAGGTAACAATCAACAAGTATTCACCAGAAACAAGGACAAGGTAACAATCAACAAGTATTCACCAGAAACATGGACAAGGTAACAATCAACAAGTATTCACCAGAAACATGGACAAGGTAACAATCAACAAGTATTCACCAGAAACATGGACAAGGTAACAATCAACAAGTATTCACCAGAAACATGGACAAGGTAACAATCAACAAGTATTCACCAGAAACATGGACAAGGTAACAATCAACAAGTATTCACCAGAAACAAGGACAAGGTAACAATCAACAAGTATTCACCAGAAACAAGGACAAGATAACAATGAACAAGTATTCACCAGAAACATGGACAAGGTAACAATCAACAAGTATTCACCAGAAACAAGGACAATATAACAATCAACAAGTATTCACCAGAAACATGGACAAGGTAACAATCAACAAGTATTCACCAGAAACATGGACAAGGTAACAATCAACAAGTATTCACCAGAAACATGGACAAGGTAACAATCAACAAGTATTCACCAGAAACATGGACAAGGTAACAATCAACAAGTATTCACCAGAAACATGGACAAGGTAACAATCAACAAGTATTCACCAGAAACAAGGACAAGGTAACAATCAACAAGTATTCACCAGAAACATGGACAAGGTAACAATCAACAAGTATTCACCAGAAACAAGGACAAGGTAACAATCAACAAGTATTCACCAGAAACAAGGACAAGGTAACAATCAACAAGTATTCACCAGAAACATGGACAAGATAACAATCAACAAGTATTCACCAGAAACATGGACAAGGTAACAATCAACAAGTATTCACCAGAAACATGGACAATATAACAATCAACAAGTATTCACCAGAAACATGGACAAGGTAACAATCAACAAGTATTCACCAGAAACAAGGACAATATAACAATCAACAAGTATTCACCAGAAACAAGGACAATATAACAATCAACAAGTATTCACCAGAAACATGGACAAGGTAACAATCAACAAGTATTCACCAGAAACATGGACAAGGTAACAATCAACAAGTATTCACCAGAAACATGGACAAGGTAACAATCAACAAGTATTCACCAGAAACATGGACAAGGTAACAATCAACAAGTATTCACCAGAAACATGGACAAGGTAACAATCAACAAGTATTCACCAGAAACATGGACAATATAACAATGAACAAGTATTCACCAGAAACATGGACAAGGTAACAATCAACAAGTATTCACCAGAAACATGGACAAGATAACAATAAACAAGTATTCACCAGAAACATGGACAAGGTAACAATCAACAAGTATTCACCAGAAACATGGACAAGGTAACAATCAACAAGTATTCACCAGAAACATGGACAAGGTAACAATCAACAAGTATTCACCAGAAACATGGACAAGGTAACAATCAACAAGTATTCACCAGAAACATGGACAAGGTAACAATCAACAAGTATTCACCAGAAACATGGACAAGGTAACAATCAACAAGTATTCACCAGAAACATGGACAAGGTAACAATCAACAAGTATTCACCAGAAACATGGACAAGGTAACAATCAACAAGTATTCACCAGAAACATGGACAAGGTAACAATCAACAAGTATTCACCAGAAACATGGACAAGGTAACAATCAACAAGTATTCACCAGAAACATGGACAAGGTAACAATCAACAAGTATTCACCAGAAACATGGACAAGGTAACAATCAACAAGTATTCACCAGAAACATGGACAAGGTAACAATCAACAAGTATTCACCAGAAACATGGACAAGGTAACAATCAACAAGTATTCACCAGAAACATGGACAAGGTAACAATCAACAAGTATTCACCAGAAACATGGACAAGGTAACAATCAACAAGTATTCACCAGAAACATGGACAAGGTAACAATCAACAAGTATTCACCAGAAACATGGACAAGGTAACAATCAACAAGTATTCACCAGAAACATGGACAAGGTAACAATCAACAAGTATTCACCAGAAACATGGACAAGGTAACAATCAACAAGTATTCACCAGAAACATGGACAAGGTAACAATCAACAAGTATTCACCAGAAACATGGACAAGGTAACAATCAACAAGTATTCACCAGAAACATGGACAATATAACAATCAACAAGTATTCACCAGAAACAAGGACAATATAACAATCAACAAGTATTCACCAGAAACATGGACAAGGTAACAATCAACAAGTATTCACCAGAAACAAGGACAATATAACAATCAACAAGTATTCACCAGAAACATGGACAATAAAAAACGAACAAGGACCGATTAAGACGTTATGTCTTCATCAGCAAAAAAGCCTGTAGACATGATTCTGGTTAGTATTTTTTCATTGTTGTTGTTGTTGTTGTTGTTGTTGTTGTTGTTGTTGTTGTTGTTGTTGTTGTGAGAACCTTTAATGTTGTTAATTTTTGTTCACCGACCTGGCTTTCATGCACCTCCGTGATGATGGCGTGTAGACTTTTCCCCGAGAGAAGCAGGCCAGACAGGACGAAGAGGCTGCCAATCACGATGCATGCTCTGCAACACAGGCAAATTGATGGACAAAGGAATGAGTGAATAAATAAATAAACAAACAAATGAATAAATGATCAATAAATAAATACAATAATTAATACAATTAATGAAATAATTAATACATCAATAATCACAATACGTGATCTGCAAAACAAGCAAAGAGATAGATGAATTAATTCATAAATGATAAATAATAAATGATAAATGATAAATAATAAATGATAAATGATAAATAATAAATGATAAATTAGTGATAAATCACCCAATATATACAACAATACATCAATAAAGATCAAAACAAGCAAACATGTAACTTGGTGAGTACATACATAAATCACTTAATGAATACAACAAGGAATAAGTTAATCATTGAATCAATAAATAAATCAATCTTACTTTCTCTCTTTGGCTTCTGAATACAAGTCAGCAGTGCTGCCGTAGAATCTCCACAGGACTGCGACAGAGGATAACCCGTCTAGGGTTGCATCAAGCTGAAACAGACAACCAGCAATACATTCATTACCTGCACTGGATATCAACGATATAGTTATATCACACAGCAGCATATTGCATATTGACACACACACAATATGTCGTTTATTCCAACATTTTTCAAAAACAAGCAATCGACAAGCAAAACAGTTAATAGATTGATCCGTAATGGTGCACATGATGGTGTCACACTGATCCGTAATGGTGCACATGATGGTGTCACACTGATCCGTAATGGTGCACATGATGGTGTCACACTGATCCGTAATGGTGCACATGATGGTGTCACACTGATCCGTAATGGTGCACATGATGGTGTCACACTGATCCGTAATGGTGCACATGATGGTGTCACACTGATCCGTAATGGTGCACATGATGGTGTCACACTGATCCGTGATGGTGCACATGATGGTGTCACACTGATCCGTAATGGTGCACATGATGGTGTCACACTGATCCGTAATGGTGCACATGATGGTGTCACACTGATCCGTGATGGTGCACATGATGGTGTCACACTGATCCGTGATGGTGCACATGATGGTGTCACACTGATCCGTGATGGTGCACATGATGGTGTCACACTGATCCGTAATGGTGCACATGATGGTGTCACACTGATCCGTAATGGTGCACATGATGGTGTCACACTGATCCGTAATGGTGCACATGATGGTGTCACACTGATCCGTAATGGTGCACATGATGGTGTCACACTGATCCGTAATGGTGCACATGATGGTGTCACACTGATCCGTAATGGTGCACATGATGGTGTCACACTGATCCGTAATGGTGCACATGATGGTGTCACACTGATCCGTAATGGTGCACATGATGGTGTCACACTGATCCGTAATGGTGCACATGATGGTGTCACACTGATCCGTAATGGTGCACATGATGGTGTCACACTGATCCGTAATGGTGCACATGATGGTGTCAAATTGAACAAGAAAGACAACTTGTAGCAGCAGCTGTGTGTGTGATAGCGGTCTGATCACAATTACTATACTGACGTCCAAAAGAAACGCGAAAAACAGTCTTGTGTCATTTATTGCCTAATAAAAAATCGTACAAAAATTTCAATTTCATTATTAATGTCCAATTTTTGGTAGAGTAGAACACTGACTTATGGTCCATAACACAGTAAACTCAAACTCAAACTCAAATTTTATTGGCTTCAATTTTCACAGAAGAATTTGTCTTGCGCTTGGGAGAAAGTAAGAGTATAACATATAAAAACAGCATTCATATCACATTTCATGTATCACACACAGTAATCACTAGTATAAGCCTACAATTATCACATTTGTACCTGTATCATACATGCAAATAAATAGTATCACATTTCCACGTATCACACACAATATATACATTACATAACATACAGCAAGCTTCCATCTCCCGCGCCCCCCCCCCCCCCCCCCCCACACACATACATATCCTCGCACGTGCGTCGACTCCATACAAATAACATCATCAGTCCATTAACTAAAATGCACAATGACTAGTAGTGGGTACATGATACTTAATACGTGCTCAACTAGACCTGCTAACTAAAATAATAACAGAAACAAAAACAAGGACTGGGCACAACATTTACACGTGTGTGACCTACTTACATCAAGTGCCTGTGATCTATAAATAACAATGATTGCGTTTAACACTATTGTGACTAGCACTGCCACGGCGTTTACGTCCTGCCTGCCCAAGCTTGCCACCAAGAAACTTCCCAAAAATCAGTAACTGTAAAGAAATCTGTCTAGCAAGCTTGAATTAAGTCCAATCACCACCAAATTGTGTGTACTAATTCAAAAATGGATGCCCAGTTCAGTCGTGCTATTTATAAGTTTGTCACGCGATTTGTTTTAGCAAAGGGGGGTGAAAGGGGGGTGAAAGGGGGATAATTTGTGTTTTTTAACGTTTTTTTGTGTGTGTTTTATTTTCTACTGCTTTTTTTAAAAGTTATTTTTTAACAGAAAGTATTATAAATAATGTTATAACCAAACAAGGTGTAAAACCTATGAATTAGCTGAAATATTGTTAACATTGTACACAGAAATAAGGAGACAGTACAAAGAAAAAAACAAGCAAATCACGCATTCACTCACAGCATCCTGACTCAAATGAAACAAAACTGTAGATCTAACACTCACCAAATGATGTCTAGGTAATCCATATTGAATATAAGTCACATTTTCACAACAAAGTACCAACTGTACACCTATGAACAATTCCAAAAGGATTTGAAGGCTCCAGCCATCCATTGTTATCAGTGCTGCCACGCCCCCATAGCTCCTGCACGATTCCGAGATACATGTTCGTCTAGCAGTATCACCGCCAACCACGTGTAGTTTGCCGACTCGTACTAGCAACAACGGGACTGTTTCTTCCTCACTTTCACTGCTTGTATCGCTTTCGTGAGGCGAAAACGATACGTCCGAATCATGCTCTACGGGATCCTCTAGGTCCAACATCCGAAGAATCTCCTCCCGAGACAAGGCTCGCCTTTGATTCATTTTTTTTCCTCAAAAACGCACACAAATCAGGCGGATTTGCAAATGGCAGAAGGGGACGCCAAGTGTATCAAGGGAAACAACTCAATTTATTTGCAAGCTTCAAAAACCGGGAAGCAATCACGAGTCGTGTACCTTGTATGTCTAATACTAAAATAGTCGCTTCCCGTCCGTGGGCGTTGCAGCGCTATTACTAATATAGTCGCATCCCGTCACGAAAGTGTTAAAGTAAAACATGAATAATGCCGATGTTTGCTAACAATGAATACATAACAACTAAGATAAGAATGTATGTGCTTTCATAATATGATTATTTTATAAAACACAGTGGGGAAATTTGGAAAATAATTTTATACGAAACTGCGCACATCGAGTCGAGCTCTGTAGCGTGTGTGCTCGGAGGCAGGAGACACACATGGTGGATTAAAAAGGATACCCCGACTTCGGCAGGGCAGGGCAGAAGGAGGTACAAGACGGTGTGCTGTATTGCTGTGTGTGAGTGTGCTGTGCAGACCTTCTGTGTTATGTGCATGTTCTATTCTAGTCTGTCCGTAGGCTTCCTCTGATGGCCTATTGTGTACAAGGGGAGGTCACTTCCGCCTTATAAACAAATACATGTGGAGACCCACAGAAATACCATAGCATCGTAATGAAAGAGGGCAAAAATACTAATAACAGCAAGGTAAGACAGGTCTAGGACATTATTTCTAGGACTGACTAAGCAATGGAACAGCATCATGATCTTCATAAGCAAATGATAGTGAGAACAAAACAGAATTCTTACTCTTCTGACTGCTCCCAGTGATTGACATTCAAAACATCCATCCTGTTCTATTCTAAATAGTTGTAAAAAAACTTCATAAGAATAATGTTAAACATACATACTTGATTTGTTTAAACATAATTCTAGTGTAAAAGTATACTTTATAAGTTGTGGAGATAATTTTAAAACATGAAGATAAAAAACACAACAATAACATGACAACATTAGAGTACAATGCATTCCTAGCTAGCTCTGAGGAAAACACCATTGTACATTTTTCAGTTTCACATGCATGCACTAAGTGGTATCATTGAGAACTGAGATGGCGGATGGAATAAACGACTTCCGCATGCGAGAGGTTCTAAGGTTGAGGAGA
>NC_090254.1:46839619-46842119 GCF_037325665.1 Littorina saxatilis
GAGCTCTCACCGCCTGACGTCAGTCTACAGCAATCACAGTTGTGACGACATTGTGTTGATGTGACGAACGCTTAGACAAAAACCACTCAGCTTGAAAACCACGCACACAGACTTGGCTGATCAGTGCCACAAGATGGACGAAGCGAGGAAGTTTGCACAGTCAGCTTTCCGTAGCTGTCTCGTGAGACTGCACAATACCACACAACAGACCGGTGTACTGACTCTTACCACCATCAACACCGTGTGCGGGGATATGTGGAATATACCTGCGCCAGGTGTAGAAAAGCCGATGTCGAACATGTCACGTGACGTGACAGTATATTTATTAGTTATGACTGACTGGGGCTCGCCAGATGGTGCGACATTGACTGCGAACTCGGGGGGGGGGGGGGGGCAGACCCCCGTTTCGTAGAGGCAAGACATGGTTGCGGCTTTATCCTCTCGCTATGCAAGACAGCGAGGTGTACATGACACGATTTGGGGGTTAGCTGGGCAAGACAGCGAGGTGTATATGACACGATTTGGGGGCTAGCTGGGCAAGGCAGCGAGGTGTACATATGAAACGATTTGGGGGCTAGCTGGGCAAGAATTGAACACGACTGGTTCGCACCGAAAAAGTCTTCTGAACTCGCCGGTAAACAGCCATAATGATACAATCAGTCCATTTTTTTTCTCGCGTCCAAGGCATGCTCGCCAAATCCTAGCGTTCCTAACGGCGAGAATTCCCTATGAAACTCTACTTCCTCGCCCCACTCGCTTCACGCGCCAAATCTCGCCGCTGAGAAACGCAGGACGGGCGTGGAGTCTGTTTGACTGACTGGGGAAGCTAGCTTATTGACCTACTGTATGTGTTGTAGTCGCGCCCGTTCTGACCTCAAACCGAACAAGCATTGTTTGCTTTTCATTAACATGGAGAGTATTGATGGAGAGTGTTGATGGAGAGTATTGATGCGCGTGCATACAGTGTGCATACAGTGTGCATATAGATACATTATATGTGTTGATTTCATAAGTATAGCCAAGTCCGTCAACCCAAAAATATTTATTTAGTGTAAGGTGTAACAGGGGAAAGTTTGATATTGATTGGAAATTGTACAGAGATTTTTTTTTAGAAAATGGACTGAGTGCATTGTATATTGATTTGATGCTTTCGACTTAGTCAGTCTGTCCTTTTGTCAACTCTTGTCATGGGATAATACATATTGTCTTTGATTTCAGATTACAATTGAATAATTTATAGAGGTCATCTGCATACTTATTCAGAGTTTGCAGATGGACTACTTTTTTCAACATACGACTGACATATTTTGTGGTGTCAAAGTCAATATCACGTATAGGTACAGGCCTACATGCGTCAATATTGAGAAAATAAAGAATACTTCAAACGATACGCACATTCTGCATGGATTTAAAGAGCGGAGTCGAGATATTTCGCTGGCCGAAGCGACTGCATGGTCAAAGGCATGTTCAACGAGTATCGCGAGTGGGATCAAGGGACGATACTCCCTAATTTTTACACAGACAGCCATCTACACAGAACCGTGAGAGAGAGAGAGAGAGAGAGAGAGAGAGAGAGAGAGAGAGAGAGAGAGAGAGAGAGAGAGCAATCAAAACACAACCCAGTCACCTGGTAGTTCGAAAACTCAATCTGAAACAGTTTACTGACATCGATTGTCGAAGGCATGCCTGCGGTGCATAACTCTGGCCCAAAGTTGTACATGTCGTAGCTGGGAACCCGTTGAAATAATCAGAAGAGTCACCATGAAGTCAAATCAAACGTTAGGTTTTCTCATTTGGTTATTTGTAATTGCTGGTACGTGTTTTCGGCTTCTAGTGCGTTTATGACCCAAAGCCGCGCACTTGGGGGAGCCCTGCACCTTGTCACTTCCAGCTGCACAAGTTATTGACGTTTTGAGGACACCGCGCAGCTGGTTGGCTGGTTGGCTGGTTACGCAATATACACCACACCAACACAACAACTGAACACTTTCTTCTGCTGTGTGTGATCCATTAGCATTGAAACTATCTTCTGTTTGCCAACATTAATTAATAATCGGATGCATATTTACATGATTGCAGCTGGCAACTATTTTTTTAAATATTTGAACTGGTGTGAAGTAATTAATGTAATTATAAGAGTAGCACAGCCTAGTGCATTGTTGTTGGTTCTGAGTTTTCAAGAAACAATGCAAATCTACATTCAAAATGGTACAATCTTGCGGTAGTCTCAACACCGGAATTTGCAACTTTCTTACTCAAAATGATTGTGGAAATCCGCGTCAAATTGGGAGCTCTGAAGGCGACATTGAGACAAACACTGAACCCGCGTCAATCCTTTTCTTCTTCTTTCGACAGCAAGTTGAAAAACGCACACGTGAGGATGAAAGCCAATGTTCGATCATATACATAAAGAACGCTTTGTGTCCCTTCGTATTTCCCAGACCCGGCCGTGCTTTTCTTTCTGCCTTAGATGCCAGGGGCGGATCCAGGGGGGGGGGGG
>NC_090254.1:46844619-46897119 GCF_037325665.1 Littorina saxatilis
TGACACTTTATTAGCTGGTGCAAACTCCAAATATTTAAGGGGAGGGGGGGGGGGGGGGGGGGGGGGGGAGACTGAAAGGGTACACTCACACACTGACACTGGTCGTGACTGGAGTTACTTTGTGTCCCAACGATCATACTGCATATTGCTGTTTCTGGTACAATTTGCAGACAACAAGTACAATTTGTATGACTTTGTACAGTTTTGAATTAGAAATTATACTGGTCCGGAACTGTGCCCTGAAACCTTCAACAGCTGACATGGGTGAAACTTTTCCGCCTCAGGGCGGAAATCCGCCAAATGAAATAGGTTAAATAAGAAATTCCTTAGTTTGAAAATCTGAATTTTTTTATTTTTTTATTTTTATTTTTTTTCGCCGGCGATCCGATCCGTATTTCTCCTAACACAGTGACCGGACATCGCTGAGTCTTTGTTTCACTGGGCGCGCGAATTATCGGACTACAGCTTGGCATTTGTTACATTGTTTAATGTGCAAATTTGTGTGTTTGATAAACCAGGTGAGGCCTACTTTTACCCTTAAAAGCCTGATTTTTCGTTTTCTTCCTGGGCCCCCTAGCAGGGCGTTGCCCCTGCACCCCACCAGGACCTGGGCGGCCCCTGGATCCCGGCCTCATTTAAGACATTTTCCGTATTTTCAATTCTGATCAGTTTCACGCATGCAGCTGAGCATGTTTCATTGTTTCATTATGTTTGTGTGCAGTATTCTTTGCTGTGAGGAGTCGCAGAGGGACCAAGCGACAGGGAATTTTGTTGATGGGCATTTGTGACTCCGGGAAGACGCTCATGTTTACCAGGGTAAGGTTTTTTCTCCAAATTTGAATCGATGAGATTCATTTTGTGTGTGGTCCATATGTGAAATTGAAAATGCATACATATATATAGATATTGTAGTGGTTGTTTAAATATGTACATGTGCATGACTCAATCAATGACCGTGACTTTGAGTCACAGACACACTGGTGAATGTGAAAAGAAAAGACGCTTGGATCACACAGTGCATAGAAGATTCTCTCAACAAATACAGATGGTGTTTCAACACAAACAGGTGTGTGTGTGCGCACGCACGTATTGATCACTATCACAGTATCAGTGTATACATTAGTGTCCGGGGGAACTGTCCTAGTTGTAATTTCATTATTGCTTCATTTTCAGCTGGTGCACAAGAAGTTCAAGCAGAGTGTGACCTCCGTCAAGCCCAACTCCGGATCAATCGGCCTGCCTCAAGGCAACGTGAGTACGGAACTCTTAACAGTGGAACCCCTAACCCCCTATTAAAGCCCCCATGATTGAAGACTCCATCCCTTTTATGAGCCTGATTTGTCAGACTTTTTAGTTCACAACCTCTATACATTTACCACAATTTTAATACTCCCTCCTTTTAGTCATTTTAAGGACGGGGATGTAGCTCAGTCGGTAGCGCGCTGGATTTGTATCCAGTTGGCCGCTGTCAGCGTGAGTTCGTCCCCACGTTCGGCGAAAGATTTATTTCTCAGAGTCAACTTTGTGTGCAGACTCTCCTCGGTGTCCGAACACCCCCGTGTGTACACGCAAGCACAAGACCAAGTGCGCACGAAAAAGATCCTGTAATCCATGTCAGAGTTCGGTGGGTTATAGAAACACGAAAATACCCAGCATGCTTCCTCCGAAAACGGCGTATGGCTGCCTAAATGGCGGGGTAAAAAACGGTCATACACGCAAAATTCCACTCGTGCAAAAAAACACGAGTGTACGTGGGAGTTTCAGCCCACGAACGCAGAAGAAGAAGAATAAGTAATTTTAAGACCTGATAATAAGTGATACATTTTCAGACTTTTGGAGGTCTTGGGAGATTCCACTGTGGGACTTTTCTGAATTAAGAACACCTGTCAATTATAAATGAAAAACAGGCTCTTTCAACCATTTTAAATTTTGAGTTACAATTTAATAGTATTAACGATTGGTTGAAATGACTGAGTTCTTACTGATGTCACATGACTGGCGTGCAGAAGAGCCTGCCGGTGACGGACCTGCCGGGACACGAACGTCTGCGGACACAGATGTTGGACGACAACAAGGCGCTGGCAAGGTCAGCTGTAGTTAGGAGTTGGGACACAATCGTGGTTATGTGGGTAGAACCCGGTAGCTCAGTGGGTAGAGCCCGGTAGCTCAGTGGGTAGAGCCTGGTAGCTCAGTGGGTAGAGCCTGGTAGCTCAGTGGGTAGAGCCCGGTAGCTCAGTGGGTAGAGCCTGGTAGCTCAGTGGGTAGAGCCTGGTAGCTCAGTGGGTAGAGCCTGGTAGCTCAGTGGGTAGAGCACTCGACTTGTGATCCTGGGGTCACGGGTTGGAATGCGGGCCGGGCCGGACACGGGTCGACTTTATGTGCAGACTGAGAGATGGTATCCATGTCCCACCCCGTGTCACCACTGTGGCACGTCAAAGACCTCGGTCATTCTGCCACCAGTGCAGGTTTACACCTCGCTTCATTGAAGTGTTTTGAATTTGTAACATTGTTGTTTGTATTTCAAGATGGATTGTATTTCAAGACGGATTGTATTTCAAGACGGATTGTATTTCAAGACGGATTCAGGGACTAGAGTGTTATCAATTTGTAACATTGTTGTTTGTATTTCAAGACGGATTTAGGGACTAGAGTGTTATCAATTTGTTACATCATAATTCTTGCTTCAATTGCTTCAGCGTTTGAATTTTCTTTTGTTAATGAATGACCTTGTTATTTGCTGATTTAGGGATTAAAGTGTATAACATGTGTAACGTTGTGCTGACAGGGGCCTGGTCTTCGTGGTGGACAGCGGCACAGTGCTGAAGGAGATGAAAGAAGTGGCTGAGTGAGTTCTCCTTTTCTCCATCACGCTCCTCTTCTCTCCATTACATTCTTGTTTTCTCCAGTGGGCAATATTCTCCTTTAACCCCTTCACTGCCCACCCCGTACTAGGTACGTGGTCATTTTCGGTTTGTCGTACGCCCATAACCGTACCTAGTACGGGGGATTTGCATCAGCAACATTTCAGGACATTTCTGAAAACTAAATGGGAGGTAACCACTGTCCAAGTACTTGTAGGGGTTCTAAACACAGTTCTTTCCCATTGACCGTTCGGATAAGTGAGTACCACGTGGTGAAAACTTTGTTAGAAGTGTAGAACCGAGTATAGGATTCACAATGGCGGCCGAAAGTCGGACCTTAACTCGTAGACCTGTTTTCAAGTGATACAGTGTTCTGGAAGCTCTACAAAAAGTGATTTATGGATTACCACACAGAAGAATACTTTTATGGGCTGTAATGTGAGTACCTGATGTTTGACACCAGTTTTAGCAGTGTTTTGTGTGGTTTTACGTGCTGCAATGTCAATGTGTGTGTGTAAGTCCGGAAACTAATTTTTGACAAAAATGGTCATCAATTTTTACTATAACAATCACAAACAAAGTCCAATGATCATGTCATCCTATAATAGCCAAGGGTATAAGCAAAACACATGCCAAAGATCTAAGAGATATCTCAATAAATGATCGAGCAGTGAACAGATTAGTGAACCTACCGAAGAAAGCGAAATTTTGCCCGGGCACACAGCAATACCAAAATGCTGTTATAGTGTGGCAGTGAAGGGGTTAAAGGCACACTTTTGCTGGTGGTCTCAGATCTGACCAGGCCTTTACTTGGAATACGACCATCCCTCCACTTGGTCACATACCAACATACCATTCACACCCCTGTCTCATACCATTCACACCCCTGTCACATACTGTCTCATACCATTCACACCCCTGTCACATACCATTCACACCCCTGTCACATACCATTCACACCCCTGTCACATACTGTCTCATACCATTCACACCCCTGTCACATACTGTCTCATACCATTCACACCCCTGTCTCATACCATTCACACCCCTGTCACATACTGTCTCATACTATTCACACCCCTGTCACATACCATTCACACCCCTGTCTCATACTGTCTCATACCATTCACACCCCTGTCACATACTGTCTCATACCATTCACACCCCTGTCACATACCATTCACACCCCTGTCTCATACCATTCACACCCCTGTCTCATACTGTCTCATACCATTCACACCCCTGTCTCATACTGTCTCATACCAATCACACCCCTGTCTCATACCATTCACACCCCTGTCTCATACCATTCACACCCCTGTCTCATACTGTCTCATACCAATCACACCCCTGTCTCATACCATTCACACCCCTGTCTCATACCATTCACACCCCTGTCTCATACTGTCTCATACCAATCACACCCCTGTCTCATACCATTCACACCCCTGTCTCATACTGTCTCATACCATTCACACCCCTGTCACATACCATTCACACCCCTGTCTCATACCATTCACACCCCTGTCACATACCATTCACACCCCTGTCTCATACCATTCACACCCCTGTCTCATACCATTCACACCCTGACACTGCAAGGCAATTGTTCTTGTTTATATAAGGACAGTAAAGTTGTGAGTCTTACAGAGTGAGAATTTGTTGAACTCATTTAAAAAAAAAGCTATGACTGACTAGTGTACATAAAAAGAAATAATCCATACACATTTTTCCATTCTGCCCGAGAGCATCTTGTCCATGGGAGTTTGATGTGCGTCCAAGTATAGGGATGGTATTAACTCATTGTCTCCCAGGTACGGATATATCCATACCCACTGGTATGGCTCTATCTGACCTGGTGCGGATATATCCGCTCAGACTGTTAGTTTCAGTCACTTCCTGTAACGTCAATCTTACGCCTGCATTCCAGTGTGTTGATACACAGTTTCTACACAGTTAATACAATTCTGAGTGACCTGCTGCAGCACAGCTGGTCTCCGCTAATAAAAACTTGGTCAACATAGGTGGGGTAGAAAGTGTTCACAACATAGGTGGGGTACAAAGTGTTCACAACATAGGTGGGGTAGAAAGTGTTCACAACATAGGTGGGGTAGAAAGTGTTAACAACATAGGTGGGGTAGAAAGTGTTCACAACATAGGTGGGGTAGAAAGTGTTCACAACATAGGTGGGGTAGACAGTGTTCACAACATTGGTGGGGTAGAAAGTGTTAACAACATAGGTGAGGTAGAAAGTGTTAACAACATAGGTGGGGTAGAAAGTCTTAACAACATAGGTGGGGTAGACAGTCTTAACAACACAGGTGGGGTAGAAAGTGTTAACAACATAGGTGGGATAGAAAGTGTTCACAACATAGGTGGGGTAGAAATTGTTAACAACATAGGTGGGGTAGAAAGTGTTAACAACATAGGTGGGATAGAAAGTGTTCACAACATAGGTGGGGTAGAAAGTGTTAACAACATAGGTGAGGTAGAAAGTGTTAACAACATAGGTGGGGTAGAAAGTCTTAACAACATAGGTGGGGTAGACAGTGTTAACAACATAGGTGGGATAGAAAGTGTTCACAACATAGATGGGGTAGAAAGTGTTAACAACATAGGTGGGGTAGAAAGTGTTAACAACATAGGTGGGGTAGACAGTGTTAACAACATATGTGGGGTAGAAAGTGTTAACAACATAGGTGGGGTAGAAAGTGTTAACAACATAGGTGGGGTAGAAAGTGTTAACAACATAGGTGGGGTAGAAAGTGTTAACAACAAAGGTGGGGTAGAAAGTGTTAACAACATAGGTGGGGTAGAAAGTGTTCACCAAATTTAAAGCCTGGTCTGATCTGAGGTGGTGAGTCAAATTATTTACTTTGAGATGGTGTGAGCCTTTCAGTTGCATGAATGATATCTGTTGATCTGACTAATAAGTAAAGTAGTATTTGGCTAGAGAGTGCAAGGGAGTGAAGGGAGTGGGCATACAGACACTAGAGAGTGCAAGGGAGTGGGCATACAGACACTAGAGTGAGCAAGGGAGAGGGCATACTGACACTAGAGAGTGCAAGGGAGTGGGCATACAGACACTAGAGAGTGCAAGGGAGTGGGCATACAGACACTAGTGTGCAAGGGAGAGGGCATACAGACACTAGAGAGTGCAAGGGAGTGGGCATACAGACACTAGAGAGTGCAAGGGAGTGGGCATACAGACACTAGAGAGTGCAAGGGAGTGGGCATACAGACACTAGAGAGTGCAAGGGAGTGGGCATACAGACACTAGAGAGTGCAAGGGAGTGGGCATACAGACACTAGAGTGTGCAAGGGAGTGGGCATACAGACACTAGAGAGTGCAAGGGAGTGGGCATACAGACACTAGGGAGTGGGCATACAGACCCTAGAGAGCGCAAGGGAGTGGGCATACAGACACTAGAGAGTGCAAGGGAGTGGGCATACAGACACTAGAGTGTGCAAGGGAGTGGGCATACAGACACTAGAGAGTGCAAGGGAGTGGGCATACAGACACTAGAGAGTGCAAGGGAGTGGGCATACAGACACTAGAGTGTGCAAGGGAGAGGGCATACAGACACTAGAGAGTGCAAGGGAGAGGGCATACAGACACAAGAGTGTGCTAGGGAGTGGGCATACAGACACTAGAGTGTGCAAGGGAGAGGGCATACAGACACTAGAGAGTGCAAGGGAGTGGGCATACAGACACTAGAGAGTGCAAGGGAGTGGGCATACAGACACTAGAGTGTGCAAGGGAGAGGGCATACTGACACTAGAGAGTGCAAGGGAGTGGGCATACAGACACTAGAGAGTGCAAGGGAGTGGGCATACAGACACTAGAGAGTGCAAGGGAGTGGGCATACAGACACTAGAGAGTGCAAGGGAGTGGGCATACAGACACTAGAGAGTGCAAGGTAGTGGGCATACAGACACTAGAATTCTTCACAGAAAGCTTAAGCTTCCATTGAGCTTGCCATGTGAACTGAGAAAAGAACCAAACTTGCATCGGTCTGGAATAGCACTATTAGCTGAAGGGACAATACAAAATAATAACTAACTACATGTAATCACAGACAGTTTCAGTTTCAATGCTTATGGATTTGTCATTTATCGAAAGATGTCTTAGGGTGATACGCTGTATTGATCATTTGAATTTGATAACTTTTCATGGGGCGAAGGGTAATGTATAACTGATGTTGAATGCATGTTAGGGATAAAGACAATGTTTTCTGTAACAAGCTTCTACCAACACCTTACACTTCTTTGAAAATAGATATCTTTTTTACAGCCTTTTGTAGACTAGCCTAAGCGTGAAATAACAGGCCACTGAAACATCAGTTATAATCGAGTATGATCGGTTCTTTCAGGTATCTGTACACCATCTTGACGGACCGCGTGATATCCCAGAATGCCCCTCCGCTGCTGATAGCATGCAACAAGCAGGACCTGATGCTGAGCAAAGGGGCCGGCGTCATCCAGAAAGCCATGGAGAAGGAAATGTATGTCTCATGTCTCATGTCTGGTGTCTGGTGTCTGGTGTCTGGTGTCTGATGTCTGATGTCTGATACAGTGGAACCCCCCTTTTAAGACCTTCAAGAATCTGAGAAAATCAGGTCTTAAAAAGGAGGGAGTCTCTATAATGGGGGAATATATATACAGATGTTATGAGCAGAAGATCTGCAAAAATAAAGGTCTTAAAAAGGAGGGAGTCTTAAATTATGGGGTCTTAAAATGGGGGTTGCACTGTGGTGTGGTGCCAAATGAAACATTTCCCTGTTTATGCCCAATGAATAAAGACATAACAGTTTTTTATCTTATCTTATCTTATCTTATCTTATCTTATCTTATCTTATCTTCATACAGTGGAACTCCCCTTTTCAGAGCTTCAATAATCTGAGAAAATCGGGTCTTTAAAGGGAGGAGTCTTAACAGGGAGGTACATTTAGAGAGGTTATCAACAAAAAGCAGAGAGTCTGAAATTGGGGAGTCTTAAAAGGGGGTTCCTCTGTACTGCCATGTGCTGCCAGACAAAACATGTCCGTGTTTAGGCACCATCAGACCTGGGAACCAATACCATTTTGCCGTATTCTGTACGCATGATTGTCTAGAATACGATCAGTACGATCAGTGGAAAAGAATAGGATCAGTACGATCAGTGGAAAAGAATACGATCAGTACGATCAGTGGAAAAGAATAGGATCAGTACGATCAGTGGAAAAGAATACGATCAGTACGATCAGTGGAAAAGAATAGGATCAGTACGATCAGTGGAAAAGAATACGATCAGTACGATCAGTGGAAAAGAGTACGAGGAGAAATATTCCTAGACTCCTTTTTTTCACAAGCGTATCCCGAAGATGATCCAGTATTTTGACACATGGTTGACGAAGATGATCCAGTATTTTGACACATGGTTGACGAAGATGATCCAGTATTTTGACACATGGTTGACGAAGATGATCCAGTATTTTGACACATGGTTGACGAAGATGATCCAGTATTTTGACACATGGTTGAAGTTTTTGGCAGGAGACAATGAAAGACGAATGTGTTTTAAATATTTTGGTGAACTTAATTAAAGGTGCCAGGGATGTGTGTGAAGCAAGTTTGATTCATTGATGTTCAAATGTTGTGGGGAGTATGCAATTTTTTTCTGAAAATACATCCCTTACACTGGTGCAATTCTGTAACACATGTTACATTGCCACTGGTGAATTAACAGAGAGAAAAATAAAGAAAAACGGTCATATAGGTTTTCGCATCCATGGGAGGTAATCGGAACCGACCAAACAGACTGAGCCAGTAGCGCGACATATGTCGCGACAACCAGCCTAAGGGTTAAGTTTGTTTGATAGTTCTCCAAGTGCAAAACAGGGGTTTTCAGGTCTGCACAATGAAAATGGACATTACAGTTTCCTGCTCTGATCTGACCTCGTCTTACCGTATCTTAATACTGAATGGTGACACTGTGTGGTTGCAGCAACACGCTGCGAGTCACGCAGTCGGCAGCCCTACAGAGCACGGACAGCACCGGCAACAACAACACCTTCCTCGGAAAACGCGACAAACATTTCTCCTTCGCCGACATCAAGCCTCTGCGAGTGGAGTTTGTGGAGTGCAGTGCTCGGGGCAAGGATGAAAATGGGGAGGCAGATTTAGAACCTGTTCTGGACTGGATTGGCCGTGTGGCTTAGACATATATATATATAGCCAGTGGTTTTGAAATTGACGAACTGTAATATGTAATAACTGTGTCTGGTTTTGATGGGTGGTGGAACAGTATTGTTGTCCGACTGGATATGTTATTGTCCTACAGGCAGACATATTACTGGATATGTTATTGTCCTACAGGCAGACATATTACTGGATATGTTATTGTCCTACAGGCAGACATATTACTGGATATATTATTGTCCTACAGGCAGACATATTACTGGATATATTATTGTCCTGCAGGAAGACATATTACTGGATATGTTATTGTCTACAGGCAGACATATTACTGGATATATTAAATATCCTACAGGCAGACATATTACTGGATATATTAAATGTCCTACAGGCAGACATATTACTGGATATATTAAATGTCCTACAGGCAGACATGTTATTGATATTACAAAGAATTTTTATTTTTTTTAAACACATAATTTATTATTATAATTTGTTATTGTTGTATTGTTTCTTGCGTTTGATGTTGTTATGGTTATGTTGGTATTCTGAACATTTCTACCTTTAATGGTAACTCACTGACTACAATGTGTTTGTTGTTTATTCACTCTAAAAGTGCTGTTCTTGTTGTTGTGTGTGCATGTGTGATGGTTAATGTTTGCAAAGAGATGTATGTTCTTCTTCTTCAGCGTTCCAGGATTTTTCTGGTTACGTGTGAGCTCGTTTGCCCATTTCAATATGAGGCTTATATCGCGCGTATTCCGTGGGTACAGTTCTAAGCGCAGGGATTTTTTTATTTATTTTTTTATTTTTATGCAATTTATATCGCGCACATATTCAAGGCGCAGAGATTTATTTATGCCGTGTGAGATGGAATTTTGTTTACACAATACATCACGCATTCACATCGGCCAGCAGATCGCAGCCATTTCGGCGCATATCCTACTTTTCACGGCCTATTATTCCAAGTCACACGGGTATTTTGGTGGACATTTTTATCTATGCCTATACAATTTTGCCAGGAAAGACCCTTTTGTCAATCGTGGGATCTTTAACGTGCACACCCCAATGTAGTGTACACGAAGGGACCTCGGTTTTTCGTCTCATCCGAAAGACAAGCACTTGAACCCACCACCTAGGTTAGGAAAGGGGGGAGAAAATTGCTGACGCCCTGACCCAGGGTTGAACTCGCAACCTCTCGCTTCCGAGCGCAAGTGCGTTACCACTCGGCCACCCAGTCCCATTTGGGTTCCCCACACTATACTCTGAGAGCATAGTCAGCTCACTCCGCTTTCATTGAGTAGGCATGCTGGGTATTTTTGTGTTTCCATAACCCACTGAACTCCAACATGGATTACAGGATCTTTTCCGTGCGCACTTGGTCTTGTGCTTGCGTGTACACACGAAGGGGGTTAAGTCACTAGCAGGTCTGCACATAAGCACAGACAAATAGTTTTGAGAGCAAGGCAAATTGTCAAACGGACAAATTGTCGAACGCACAGACAGACAGAAAAACTGGGACAGATAAGTAATATGCCAAATGATCAAACGGAAAAAAACTTCCGACAACACAGTACAGCCAGACAGAAAACCCCACTCAGAGACACCCTCACCCCCCCCCCCCCCCCCCCTTCTTTCAACGCAAGCACACACAGGAGCTGCACACGTTAATATACACTCCTACTGACCCCCCCACCCCTTTCAACGCAAGCACACACAGGAGCTGCACACGTTAATATACACTCCTACTTACCCCACCCCCACCCCGCCATCACACTAAACACAAAATTGTAATCACCAATTCTTTCTTTCCTTTCTTTCTTTCTTTATTTGGTGTTTAACGTCGTTTTCAACCGTTCAAGGTTATATCGCGACGGGGAAGGGGGGGAGATGGGATAGAGCCACTTGTTAATTGTTTCTTGTTCACAAAAGCAGTAATCCAAAAATTGCTCCAGGGGCTTGCAACGTAGTACAATATAATTTATGACCTTACTGGGAGAATGCAAGTTTCCAGTACAAAGGACTTAACATTTCTTACATACTGCTTGACTAAAATCTTTACAAAAATTGACTATATTCTATACAAGAAACACTTAACAAGGGTAAAAGGAGAATCCGTTAGTCGCCTCTTACGACATGCTGGGGAGCATCGGGTAAATTCTTCCCCCTAACCCGCGGGGGGCAATCACCAATTACCACCTACATACTGATCACAAGCCAAACATTCTGAGGCTACACCGGAACTGTCGAGTTTCCAGCGCACGGGTGAAGCCTGTGAAGTTTTCACAGGCAACAAACGTCGTAGTTCAGGTAATTCCAACCAAATGAAACCTCCTTCTCACACCTTTCCACTTCTCGTAATCTGTTTCTTTTGAACCCCGCCGCCCCCTTCAGGTAAGCCACTCACCATCAGGCGGAGGCGAGATGTAAGAAAGATCGGAAACGTCGCGAGAGTCAAACAGAAAAATAAAGCTGCTCTTGAGAGAGCTTGGACTGGAGCGAGTTCGGGAAAGCTGAATTCACACCTTTCTGTTAATCCCCAATCAGCGGTGTCTTTGATCTGTGGTGTTTTGGGGCAAGTACAGGTAGGAGGGGGTAGGGTGATGGAAACAGTATCAAGAGTACTTCCCTGCACGCTTGTAAGGATTTGAGAAGACGAAAGACACTAAATGCAGGAATTACCCCAAGACGAAAACACTATAGATACAGAATTATCTCAAGACGAAAGCAGTAAATACATAATTATCTCAAGACGAAAGCAGTAAATACAGGAATATGTTCTCAAGACGAAACCAACAAATACAGAATTATATCAAGACGAAAACGCTAAATACAGGAATTATCTCAAGACGAAAGCACTGACATAAAGAATTATCTCAAGACAAAAACACTAAATACAGGAATTATCTCGAGACGAAAGCACTACATAAAGATTTGTCTCAAGAGGAAAGCACTACATACAGAATTATCTCAAGACGAAAGCACTAAATACAGGAATTATCTCAAGACGAAAGCACTACATAAAGATTTGTCTCGAGAGGAAAGCACTACATACAGAATTATCTCAAGACGAAAGCACTAAATACAGGAATTATCTCAAGACGAAAGCACTAAATACAGAATTATCTCAAGAGGAAAGCACTTAATATAGAATTGTCTCAAGACGAAAGCATTAAATACAGGAATTATCTCAAGACGAAAGCACTAAATACAGAATTATCTCAAGACTAAAGCACTAAATACATGAATTATCTCAAGAAGAAAGCGTTAAATACAGGAATTATTTCAAGAAGAAAGCATTAAATACATGAATTATCTCAAGAAGAAAGCATTAAATACAGGAATTATTTCAAGAAGAAAGCATTAAATACATGAATTATCTCAAGAAGAAAGCATTAAATACATGAATTATCTCAAGAAGAAAGCACTACATAAAGAATTGTCTCAAGATGAAAGCATTAAATACAAAAATTTAACGGCTGTGAGAACATAAGGACTTGGAACAGACAACAGGAAAGAGTGTAACCTAAATAGGCCTATTGACTTGACAGTGATTTGATAAATGCTGATTACTGAGCTCAGCCCAGATTTGACGTTGAGCAGTTTAGTTCATTAGGCAGAGCCTGTTGCCTCCGTGTTCACCATCTTTCGTTATCTCACAGCCGTGACGTTGACCAGTTTAGTTCATTAGGCAGAGCCTGTAGCCTCCGTGTTCACCATCTTTCGTTATCTCACAGCCGTGACGTTGACCAGTTTAGTTCATTAGGCAGAGCCTTGCCTCAGTGTTCACCATCTTTCGTTATCTCACAGCCGTGACGTTGAGCAGTTTAGTTCATTAGGCAGAGCCTGTAGCCGCCGTGTTCACCATCTTTCGTTATCTCACAGCCGTGACGTTAAGCAGTTTAGTTCATTAGGCAGAGCCTGTGGCCTCCGTGTTCACCATCTTTCGTTATCTCACAGCCGTGACGTTGACCAGTTTAGTTCATTAGGCAGAGCCTGTGGCCTCCGTGTTCACCATCTTTCGTTATCTCACAGCCGTGACGTTGACCAGTTTAGTTCATTAGGCAGAGCCTGTAGCCGCCGTGTTCACCATCTTTCGTTATCTCACAGCCGTGACGTTGAGCAGTTTAGTTCATTAGGCAGAGCCTGTGGCCTCCGTGTTCACCATCTTTCGTTATCTCACAGCCGTGACGTTGACCAATTTAGTTCATTAGGCAGAGCCTGTGGCCTCCGTGTTCACCATCTTTCGTTATCTCACAGCCGTGACGTTGACCAGTTTAGTTCATTAGGCAGAGCCTGTGGCCTCCGTGTTCACCATCTTTCGTTATCTCACAGCCGTGACGTTGAGCAGTTTAGTTCATTAGGCAGAGCCTGTAGCCTCCGTGTTCACCATCTTTCGTAATCTCACAGCCGTGACGTTGACCAGTTTAGTTCATTAGGCAGAGCCTGTGGCCTCAGTGTTCACCATCTTTCGTTATCTCACAGCCGTGACGTTGACCAGTTTAGTTCATTAGGCAGAGCCTGTAGCCTCCGTGTTCACCATCTTTCGTTATCTCACAGCCGTGACGTTGACCAGTTTAGTTCATTAGGCAGAGCCTGTGGCCTCAGTGTTCACCATCTTTCGTTATCTCACAGCCGTGACTTTGAACCATCCGCAGTACATTCATGTATGGTAAACCTGGACAGTCAAGCATGCAGGCGAACACTGAACAAACAAAAGAGCGCAAAGGCAGACAGCTGGGCACCCGCCCCCCCCCCCCCCCCCCGTCCTCGCAGAAAACAACAACAACATCAAAAACAAACAATAAAAAAAGAAGTTATGTGAGCAAATGCATCAGCTTTGTCTTTCAACACAGAAAAACACCCTCCAAAAAGATGGGGAAAAAGACCAGTGACAGAACAAAACTCGCACTCCCCCTCGTCCCGTCAGACACCGCGACAGGAACATTAAAGGGAAACACATTGCCTTAGATGCCGGCATTAACAGGGATCCATCGATGCTATCGCGCTCGTTGGCTGTCTTACTGGGGCACATACATCAGACACGGAACACAAGCATGTTTGCATAATGGACCTATTCCGCCTCGGACAGTGTAAGACTGGTGATTAGCTGGACCTTTGATTTCAATGACGACTAGATGTGTTGAAATCATTTCCACCAAGCTAGAACCACTGGACGTACCGTTGATTTCAATGACGACAAGATGTGTTGAAATCATTTCCACCAAGCTAGAAACACTGGACGTACCTTTGATTTCAATGACGACAAGATCCACCAAGCTAGAACCACTGGACGTACCTTTGATTTCAATTACGACTAGATGTGTTGAAATCATTTCCACCAAGCTAGAACCACTGGACGTACCTTTGATTTCAATGACGACTAGATGTGTTGAAATCATTTCCACCAAGCTAGAACCACTGGACGTACCTTTGATTTCAATGACGACAAGATGTGTTGAAATCATTTCCACCCAGCTAGAACCACTGGACGTACCTTTGATTTCAATGACGACAAGATGTGTTGAAATCATTTCCACCAAGCTAGAACCACAGGACGTACCTTTGTTTTCAATGACGACAAGATGTGTTGAAATCATTTCCACCAAGCTAGAACCACTGGACGTACCTTTGATTTCAATGACGACTAGATGTGTTGAAATCATTTCCACCAAGCTAGAACCACTGGACGTACCTTTGATTTCAATGACGACAAGATATGTTGAAATCATTCCCACCAATCTAGAACCACTGGACGTACCTTTTACTTCAATGACGACAAGATATGTTGAAATCATTTCCACCAAGCTAGAACCACTGGACGTACCTTTGATTTCAATGACGACAAGATGTGTTGAAATCATTTCCACCAAGCTAGAACCACTGGACGTACCTTTGATTTCAATGACGACAAGATGTGTTGAAATCATTTCCACCAAGCTAGAACCACTGGACGTACCATTGATTTCAATGACGACAAGATGTGTTGAAATCATTTCCACCAAGCTAGAACCACTGGACGTACCTTTGATTTCAATGACGACAAGATATGTTGAAATCATTTCCACCAAGCTAGAACCACTGGACGTACCTTTGATTTCAATGACGACAAGATGTGTTGAAATCATTTCCACCAAGCTAGAACCACTGGACGTACCTTTGATTTCAATGACGACAAGATGTGTTGAAATCATTTCCACCAAGCTAGAACCACTGGACGTACCTTTGATTTCAATGACGACAATTCAAGATATGTTTAAATCATTTCCACCAAGCTAGAACCACTGGATGTACCTTTGATTTCAATGACGACAAGATGTGTTGAAATCATTTCCACCCAGCTAGAACCACTGGACGTATCTTTGATTTCAATGACGACAAGATATGTTGAAATCATTTCCACCAAGCTAGAACCACTGGACGTACCTTTGATTTCAATGACGACAATATATGTTGATATCATTTCCACCAAGCTAGAACCACTGGACGTACCTTTGATTTCAATGACGACAATTCAAGATGTGTTGAAATCATTTCCACCAAGCTAGAACCACTGGACGTACCTTTGATTTCAATGACGACTAGATATGTTGAAATCATTTCCACCAAGCTAGAACCACTGGACGTACCTTTGATTTCAATGACGACTAGATGTGTTGAAATCATTTCCCCCAAGCCAGAATCACTGGACGTACCTTTGATTTCAATGACGACAAGATATGTTGAAATCATTTCCACCAAGCTAGAACTACTGGACGTATCTTTGATTTCAATGACGACTAGATATGTTGAAATCGTATCCACCAAGCTAGAACCACTGGACGTATCTTTGATTTCAATGACGACAAGATGTGTTGAAATCATTTCCACCCAGCTAGAACCACTGGACGTACCTTTGACTTCAATGACAAGATATGTTGAAATCATTTCCACCAAACTAGAACCACTGGACGTACCTTTGACTTCAATGACGACAAGATGTGTTGAAATCATTTCCACCCAGCTAGAACCACTGGACGTATCTTTGATTTCAATGACGACAAGATATGTTGAAATCATTTCCACCAAGCTAGAACCACTGGACGTACCTTTGATTTCAATGACGACAATATATGTTGATATCATTTCCACCAAGCTAGAACCACTGGACGTACCTTTGATTTCAATGACGACAATTCAAGATGTGTTGAAATCATTTCCACCAAGCTAGAACCACTGGACGTACCTTTGATTTCAATGACGACAAGATATGTTGAAATCATTTCCACCAAGCTAGAACCACTGGACGTACCTTTGATTTCAATGACGACTAGATGTGTTGAAATCATTTCCCCCAAGCCAGAATCACTGGACGTACCTTTGATTTCAATGACGACAAGATATGTTGAAATCATTTCCACCAAGCTAGAACTACTGGACGTATCTTTGATTTCAATGACGACTAGATATGTTGAAATCGTATCCACCAAGCTAGAACCACTGGACGTATCTTTGATTTCAATGACGACAAGATGTGTTGAAATCATTTCCACCCAGCTAGAACCACTGGACGTACCTTTGACTTCAATGACAAGATATGTTGAAATCATTTCCACCAAACTAGAACCACTGGACGTACCTTTGACTTCAATGACAAGATATGTTGAAATCATTTCCACCAAGCTAGAACCACTGGACGTACCTTTGACTTCAATGACAAGATATGTTGAAATCATTTCCACCAAGCTAGAACCACTGGACGTACCTTTGACTTCAATGACAAGATATGTTGAAATCATTTCCACCAAGCTAGAACCACTGGGCGTGAACGTGTGGGTTGAAGCACTAATAGGGAGGGGTTAGTTATATTTATCTGCATTTTATGGTCGTGAACCTTGTCGAGAGTACATGAAATGAGAAAGCGAGCCCAAGTTGGTGACAATGTTTTCTCATTTTATGTTTTCATAACCTCTGTAAATGGACCCCCATTTTAAGACTCCCTCCTTTTTAGATCTGAGTTTCTCGGATTGTTGTAGGTCTTAAACTGAGGGTTACACTGTCCATGAGATGAGATGAGATGAGATGAGATGAGATGAGATGCCCAAGGTGGTGACGGGAAGAGTCAACAAGATCGATACGCTATTTGTATTTTGTTGGCCAAAATATGACATTTACACAGATTGAGACAAAACAACAACAACAACAACAACAACAACAACAACAACAACAACAACAACAACAACAACAACAGCTACACCACCACCATCAACAACAACAGCAATTAAACAACCAAAATCTAGTTAAAAATCAAAGAAGAATCACCTACATCAAACGTCAGCACTGAGAAAAATAACAAAACAAAACATAATAAGAAGAGAGTGTGATAGTCAGACAAGCACAGAAAAGATGAGGACCAACACGACGCATAATATAGCTGTGTTTTTCCTTTTCATACTTTTTGCACAGAATATGTTACAATGATAAATCCGTCAAACGGAACATGTACTCTTTCACTCGGGGGTTGTGTACATTTCCAAAACCAATTGTAGGAAATTGAGGGCAATCATAATCCTTACACAGAACCATCACGACATGCAGTTGTCCGTGATGATGATGATAATTAGTTTTAACGTCCTCTTAGAACCATTTGGCCTATCTTGGGACAGGTAGAGTTAATATGCTTTATGTGGGGACAAGACACTGGACAAACATGCAAACAGAGAACACATATGATCGTGTTATATATCTGGAAGTCTGTTGTTGCGATATTTCAAAATGGGGATGGAAGTAATGATTGTGTACGCGGAATATGGTTGGACTGGAGCGGTTTTGTAGGCTTATTTTGCTTTTTATGCATGTGGAATATGTTTATATTTGTGGCTGAATAAACAAAATTAATCAAAAAATTAAAAAATTAAAATTAAAATAAAAAAACCTTAATTTAGCCAAAGGAAAATATTGAAACAACTTGCTGAAATAATATATCAGAATGGGGAACTTAAGTTCAGTTAGGAGGGCAGTATGTGCTTAAGCCTTGTTACAGTTGTCGGCGTCACGGAGAAACAGAAAGAGAAGAGAAGAGAATATGGTGCCAGGGGGGGGGGGGGGGGGGCGTTCGAGGGACAGGGGAGGGAGCATTCGTAATCCCCAAAGAATTACTACGACACACAGTTATCCGCTACATTCGCAGCGAATACGCCGAGACGATCTTCGTTATTGTTAGACGAACGCCACAGGCAGCAGGGAAGGTGTCAGAAAGTGCTAAAATCCCTGTTTTCACGGTGTCAAGTCCCCCCTCCCCGCTCCGCACCTCCCCCGACAGTTAGCACACCTAATCCCTCACACCTTTTCGCCTTTGATGTTAACCGCCTGACCTCCCCGCGTGTCAAGGTGTGCGCTTCATTCATACAGACCCCGGCGCGAGATCAGTCAGGAGCTCAGCCAATCAGAAAGCGCGCCGCCTCTCGTCTGCTTTCTTCCAATTTACAGAAGCGAGCTGTCAGATTCGGGAAAATCTTTCGACGGCCGAAGGAACAAGACAGACAACAAATTGACTGCACGTTCTGCCAAGTTTTTCTTCATGCCCGTGACTACTGGGAGTACTGGGACTACTGCACTAACGCGCCAAACTGCGTGCAGTTTTGTGATTTCTGTAGAGTGAGATTTTTTAATTTTTTAATAGCAATTCGTTCTCGCCGTTTCTGCCGCCTGAGCTATTGTTGATTTTGTAAAACAATTTTTGTTCTTCTTTTCTTTTTTTTCAAATGGCACATGACGGGTAAAGCGTGGAGGTCTGACTTTTCAGTGCAAAGATTTGGAGTTTTAGACAATCTGATCGCCGGCTAGTCTGCGCGTGCTGTTGGTGAAATACACGATGACAACAGCTCACAGCTCAACATGAAGTTTTCGGTCGCCAGTTTAGAGTTGACTTAGAGTGAGAAAAACAGGAGATAGGTGGACACTACTAGTTTGTGTTAGAAGAGAAAATGTGCTTTCTGTGGGATACGTTTCAGTGAATATATCAAGTTTTAAGAAGACATTTTAATTGCAAAAAAAATTACTTTTTATATGGTTTTGTAAAGAGATTCTCCAGCAGAAAGAAACAGAAATTATACGTGTTGGTGGAGATTTCCAGCAAGTTATCTTCCAGCGAAGAAAAAGGAGTTAAAGTGTCATCGGATTTCATAACCAACGAAATCCAAGGGCTGCAGATTTTGTGTTGTGTGGGGAGGAGGGGGCATTGAAAGCATTCCTCCCAAAACAATGTGGATTACCTCCATGGAACGAAACGGCGACGCAGACGACAGCGGGCGTGGACGGGTAAAAATGTTGTCCGGTCTTTCCCGACAAGACAAGAGAATTTGGCGAGCGCTCGGAACACGACATTGTGTGTTAGCTGTCTGGGCCTTGCATTGTTTATTGCCCCTGGCCATGGGAATGAACGCCGAGATTCCGCTTATTAGCGAGGACAACCCCCTAACCTCCTCGCACAGAAACGAGCCCGGTAAGTAGACTGATAATTACGGTATAATTAGCTATCAAGACTGATTACAATTTAGCTATAGACAGTGATAATTACGGTATAATCAGCTATCAAGACTGATTACAATTTAGCTATAGACAGTGATAATTACAATATCATAAGCTATTGACGGTGATAATTGTGATTTAATTAGCTATTGATAGTGATAATTTACGATATAATTAGCTACAGACAATGATAATTACGATATTTAGTTTAGGCTAATTAGCTAATGATAGTGATAATTACGACATCAATAGCTACAGACAATGATAATTACGATATCAATTTAGCCATTGACAGTGATAAGCTATAGAGAGTGATAATTACGATATCAATAGCTATGGACATTGATAATCAAGATATCATTAGCTAGTGATAGTGATAATTACGACATCAATAGCTTTAGACCGGGATAATTACAATATATCATTAGCTATTGAAAGTGATAAGTACGATATTATTAGCTATAGACAGCGATACATTAATCATAATAATAATAATGATAATAATAAAACATTCTTTTATAGCGCTGTTCACCGCCAAATGGCAGTCTTATGGCGCTTTACATTAGACATTAAAATTCAACATTTTACATATTAAAAGTTTCCTCTTAAGAAATAACATACAAGAATTAAAAAAAAAACTCATAGACAACGACCACTTATAGTTATATAAGGCCAAAAAAAAAAATAGGTCTGTTTACGGTAACCCGACCGACCCTATTTTTTTCGCGCGACCCTAGACTTTTTTTTTGGCATTTGGGGAAAAAAAAAATTAAAAAAAAAATCTTTTGGTTTTTTTTGCAAAATAACGTAAAAATATGGTTTTTTGGAAAAAAAAAAAAAAAAAAAAAAAAAAAATCCCGACCTACCGACCCTATTTTTTTGGCCTATGTTACCGTAAACAGACCTATTTTTTTTTTTGGCCTAAGATAATCTAGAATTGTTTTTTTAAAAGATGAAAATACACAAGATAAGTAATACACATAAAAAGTCTGACAGTAAAACAGAACTTACATAAAAAGTCTGACAGTAAAACAGAACTTACATAAAAAGTCTGACAGTAAAACAGAACTTACATAAAAAGTCTGACAGTAAAACAGAACTTACATAAAAAGTCTGACAGTAAAACAGAACTTACATAAAAAGTCTGACAGTAAAACAGAACTTACATAAAAAGTCTGACAATAAAACAGAACTTACATAAAAAGTCTGACAATAAAACAGAACTTACATAAAAAGTCTGACAATAAAACAGAACTTACATAAAAAGTCTGACAATAAAACAGAACTTACATAAAAAGTCTGACAGTAAAACAGAACTTACATAAAAAGTCTGACAGTAAAACAGAACTTACATAAAAAGTCTGACAATAAAACAGAACTTACATAAAAAGTCTGACAATAAAACAGAACTTACATAAAAAGTCTGACAGTAAAACAGAACTTACATAAAAAGTCTGACAATAAAACAGAACTTACATAAAAAGTCTGACAATAAAACAGAACTTACATAAAAAGTCTGACAATAAAACAGAACTTGCATAAAAAGTCTGACAATAAAACAGAACTTACATAAAAAGTCTGACAATAAAACAGAACTTACATAAAAAGTCTGACAATAAAACAGAACTTACATAAAAAGTCTGACAATAAAACAGAACTTACATAAAAAGTCTGACAATAAAACAGAACTTACATAAAAAGTCTGACAATAAAACAGAACTTACATAAAAAGTCTGACAATAAAACAGAACTTACATAAAAAGTCTGACAATAAAACAGAACTTACATAAAAAGTCTGACAATAAAACAGAACTTACATAAACAGTCTGACAATAAAACAGAACTTACATAAAAAGTCTGACAGTAAAACAGAACTTACATAAAAAGTCTGACAGTAAAACAGAACTTACATAAAAAGTCTGACAATAAAACAGAACTTACATAAAAAGTCTGACAATAAAACAGAACTTACATAAAAAGTCTGACAGTAAAACAGAACTTACATAAAAAGTCTGACAATAAAACAGAACTTACATAAAAAGTCTGACAGTAAAACAGAACTTACATAAAAAGTCTGACAGTAAAACAGAACTTACATAAAAGCCTACAGATCTAAAACAGAACGAAGATGTAACACATACGATGTAATTTAGCTATAAACAGTGATACTTCCGATATAATTAGGCCTAAAAAAAAAATAGGTGTGGTTACGGTAACCCGACCTACCCTATTTATTTATTTATTTATTTATTAAGGAGATTTCTATAGCGCATAACTAAAAGCACTATGCGCTTTACAATATCACTAGGTATAAGCACACGCAAACATACTCTGATTAAATAGAACTTAGGCTAACAAGACAATACTAAAAACACTAAACATTTGAGTTCATACAAGTTAGGGTTAGGGTTAGGGGCCAACCCTATAACTTTTTATTACATTTGTCGAAAAAAAAACCCACCCCACAAGAAAACGAGTGCAGAAAACGCAATGAAAGCGAAAGCGCCCGAGTCGCACACTTATTTCCCTGTCAAGTAGGTTTAATTTGTACACATTAGAAAAAAAAGTTAAAAAAAAAGTGATTGCCTACCTTCCTACCCTATTTTTTTGGGCTATGTTACCGTAACCATACCTATTTTTTTGGGGGGGGGGCCTTAGCTAGAGTCAGTGTGTAACAATATTAGCTATTGGCAGTGATAATTACGATATCATTAGCTATAGACAGTGACAATTAAGATATAGTTAGCTGTCAGATAGCCTATATAGATATAACGAAGTATTATTACAACAAGACTCATTTCGGCAATCAAAGTGAAGTTGAATGAGAAATCAAATATACTTAAATGAATTAGTCAAGGTATGAATCTGGCACCGGAGAAGACAAGTTATAATTATACGGTTTAATCTTGCCATCAGGCTAGCAAGATATGTTTAAGGCAGAATCAATCATGCGTATCAAGACACGACGAACCTGGCAAGTACTGCAGACAACGCTAATTAGGACACAAGTATCCACCTGTTAGGAGAGCGGCATTCAATTATTGCAATTAAAATGTTGGCGATTAGTTAAGATCCGATGCTGGTACTTGAGGAAATGACGATCAACGGCAGTTTACGACGACATGGTAAATATTGGCTATTAATCAAGTTCAAATAACACTATCATCAGTAAAGTAAACTCATTATCAAATATTGATGTTGAACTTCATGGCGCAAGTATAGGAAATTGCAAATACCCATGGCGTAATTAGTTCTATGTATAATGAATAAATCCAAAAACAAAGAGACTGCCAACGTTCCAAAATTCAGAATCAAAAAACAAGAAAGGTAGGTTGTTGGAACGTTTGTTATTGACAAAACAATACAGTCACACATATTTCGACCCAACGGTCTTTTAAGTGAACAGACCAAACAAACATTCACACAAAACTTATCTTGATAGTTCCATAAGTTTACGTCCACTCGTCAGGAAGCCGAGGGGTCGGTATTAATTAGCTTGACCTTAAATGTGACAAAATTATCACGTTACGTTTTCACGTAAATGTTGAGTTATGTTTCGTTTAATATTTGTTCACATTTGTTTGTGGATTGTTAAAAATCAGTGCTCAGTTTAAAAACAAACAAACAACAACACATTTCTTGAAATCTTATTTTTACAAATCTAGCCCTGAGTGAATTCATTACGGGAGGAAAGAGCTCACAGCTATCAAAACAAGCCCGTCTTGTTCGCCTATGTAGGAACCTAATTTAGACACAGCACAGTGTAAACACGTACATTTCATGCTGGTAGCTGTTAATCACTGAAATAGTTAACATGTGTGGTTAAAACTAATTACCTAATTAATTACTCGCGCTATTCTCAGAGGTTGCCCCGAAGAACAATCTATAGGCATGTGTATGTGCCAGTGAATACATGTGCCAGTGCCATGTGCCGGTAGCTCAGTTGGTAGAGCACTGGACTTGTGATCGAAAGGTCGCAGGTTCGAATTCGGGCCGGGACGGACACGGGTCAACTTTATGTGCAGACCCAGAGACGGAAGCCATGTCCCACCCCCGTGTCATCACAATGGCACGTAAAAGACCTTGGTCATTCTGCCATCAGTGCAGGTGGCTGAATACACCTAAACACGCACACACCTGGGTAGCGCGACTCCGTTGCTGCTAGCTTTCCACTGGGAGGAAGCGACCCGAATTTCCAGCGATGGGACAATAAAGTAATGAAAAAAAAAATGAAATGAAACAAAATATGTAGGTGTATGTGCGTACATGCGCGCACGTGTGTGTGTGTGTGTGTGTGTGTGTGTGTGTGAGTGTGTGTGTGTGTGAGTGTGTGTGTGTAAGGAAAGTGTTCACTAACTACATTTTGTTTACCTTGTTTTCCCCAAACGAGTGACGACAGAACGATGCAAAATATGACAAGAATCTATCAAGTCTGGAAGATAACCAGATTTCTATTTAGTCTCTTCCCTGGCCACAGCGTTCAAAGAACGGTGCACGACGCATGCATGCCAACATCAACGATAAAGCACGCACAAGGGCATAACGGGTAGCTCTTTCAAAACGGGGTGGGCCCGGCAAAGTCTACCCGGTTATCTCTCACATCACTCAATTTCTTCCTGCATCTCATTACTGGTTGCTTGCATAGGTATCTCCGTCTCTAAGTTTTGAGTTTGTTTTGATCCCCCCCCCCCCTCCCTCCCCTGTCTGTATTTGTTCGTCGTCTGTTTGTGTGTATGTCTCACTCTCTCCACAGGGATTGCCTTGGGTTTTGTCCACTATAGGTCCATTGACTGACTTGGGTTTTGTCCACTATAGGTCCATTGACTGACTTGGGTTTTGTCCACTATAGGTCCATTGACTGACTTGGGTTTTGTCCACTATAGGTCCATTGACTGACTTGGGTTCTGTCCACTATAGGTCCATTGACTGACTTGGGTTTTGTCCACTATAGGTCCATTGACTGACTTGGGTTTTGTCCACTATAGGTCCATTGACTGACTTGGGTTTTGTCCACTATAGGTCCATTGACTGACTTGGGTTTTGTCCACTATAGGTCCATTGACTGACTTGGGTTTTGTCCACTATAGGTCCATTGACTGACTTGGGTTTTGTCCACTATAGGTCCATTGACTGACTTGGGTTTTGTCCACTAAAGGTCCATTGGCTGACTTGGGTTTTGTCCACTATAGGTCCATTGACTGACTTGGGTTCTGTCCACTATAGGTCCATTGACTGACTTGGGTTTTGTCCACTATAGGTCCATTGACTGACTTGGGTTTTGTCCACTATAGGTCCATTGACTGACTTGGGTTTTGTCCACTATAGGTCCATTGACTGACTTGGGTTTTGTCCACTATAGGTCCATTGACTGACTCGGCCATGAATCAACCAGTCATTTTGCAAATCAATCAGTCAACAACAAAAAAGAAGCTTTTTTGCCGCCCCGGGACTTTGCATTAAGCATTACAGCAGTGAGGAGAAACTGACTGATTACAGTTGCAGAGCTGTTGTGATAAGGCCTAAAAACAAATAGGTGTGGTTACGGTAACCCGACTTACCCTATTTTTAGGGGCCGATCCTATAACTTTTTATTTACATTTGTCAAAAAAAAAAAAAAAATGAGTGCAAAAAACGCAATGAAAGCGAAAGCGCCCGTGTCGCACACTTATTTCCCTGTCAAGTAGGTTTAATTTGTACACATTAGAAAATAAAGTTAAAAAAAAAGTGATTGCCTACCTACCTACCCAATTTTTTTTGGCTATGTTACCGTAACCACACCTATTTTTTTTTTGCCTAATGGTTTGAAGGGAGGACAAAAACAACGAAGAATAAAGAATCATTAAGATCAAAAACCAATAGTTAGTTGCAATATGTCGGTTGATGCAACCTTCTTCTGGCAGAATTACAGAAGAATGAAGGCACAATGTCTTGAAGAGGTTGTTTAATTTTATGAAGATAATGTACAGTAAATTGTGAGGGGAAAAAAAGTTACACTCGATTTTAAACTTTCTTGTTCTTGTTTCTTCATTCATAGTTGTGCTCAATGTGAAGCATTTGATTGAAACTAATTAAACAATGTAACCTGAAAAGCTACCAACCCTTCCAATTTTCGCGGAATTCTACCGAGTTTTGATTTCGTTCCAGCTATTTCCGATTTCTGTAACCATGCATATTCCCATTTTTTAAAAACAAAAAAATATTTTTAATTTTTATTTTTATTTTAAAAAATCGGTCCATTGACTGACTGAGACATTTATCTATTGGTCTTTTCCGAATTTACCTTGGCAAAAGACCGATGACCGACGCCCAAGCCATACCCTGTCTCCATCTCTCTGTCCCTCTGTCTTCCCCCTCTGTCTTCCTCCCTCTGTCTCTCTCTCTCTTTCTCTCTCTCTCTCTCTCTCGCTCTCTTTCTCTCTCTCTCTTTCTTTCTCTCTTTCTCTCTCTATCTTTCTCTTCTCTCTTTCTCTTCTCTCTCTCTCTTTCTCTTCTCTCTCTCTCTCTCTCTCTCTCTCTCTCTCTCTCTCTCTCTCTCTCTCTCTCTCTCTCTCTCACTCACGTAAATTTATGAGATTAAACACTCCTGTTCCTCGGATTGACCTGTTTAGTTTATTCAGGTCTCTGGAACTCTCTTCCAACATTCCTGAGGCAAACTACCAGCACAGATAGTTTTAAGAGCAGATATTTGTCTTATGTAATGAAGTCAAAGTAAATGATATTTGTCTTAAATGGTATTCATTTTTTTGCATTAAACATGCCCCTCTCCTCTTTATTGGTGTAATGTACACAGACCCTTTTCGGATGAAGGGACTTAAAAACCAACCACTATTTAGATGTGTGATGATTTTAGCAATGTCTTGCTTGTTTGATTGTTTTTCTTTAAAATGTAATGTATGGATTAGAGCATGATGTTGAGAAAGTGCAAGCTGCTCTATACCACTTAATTCACATCAATTAACTCGCCATTTACCTCTATTTAATTCACATCAATTAACTCGCAATTTACCTCAATGCAATGCATTTTGTGTATATATATATATGTATAATGTGTTTTTACTTTAGTTATCTGTTAAAATGTACCCCCCGCGGGTTAGGGGGAAGAATTTACCCGATGCTCCCCAGCATGTCGTAAGAGGCGACTAACGGAATCTGTTTCTCTTTTTACCCTTGTTAAGTGTTTCTTGTATAGAATATAGTCAATTTTTGTACAGATTTTAGTCAAGCAGTATGTAAGAAATGTTAAGTCCTTTGTACTGGAAACTTGCATTCTCCCAGTAAGGTAATACCATGTACTACGTTGCGAGCCCCTGGAGCAAATTTTTTATTAGTGCTTTTGTGAACAAGAAACAATTGACAAGTGGCTCTATCCCATCTCCCCCATTTCCCCGTCGCGATATAACCTTCGTGGTTGAAAACGACGTTAAACACCAAATAAAGAAAGAAATCTGTTAAAATGTAAAATTTTAGTTCTTCTATTTTCTATATTTTATCTTGTATTTCTTTCAGTTTTGTAGTTAGTCCCTCTTTAGGGCGAGGGCTGGATGTAAAAAAGCAGACCACTGCTTAATCTACTACCCTCGTTAAATAAAGAATTGTTATTGTCATTGTCATTGTCATTGTCTCTCCCCCGCTCTCTCTCGCTCTCTCGCTCTCTCTCTCGCTCTCTCTCTCTCTCTCTCTCTCTCTCTCTTTCTCTCTCTCCCCCGCTCTCTCTCTCTCTCTCTCTCTCTCTCTCTCTCTCTCTCTCTCTCTCTCTCTCTCTCTCTCTCTCTCTCTCTTAATGCAAAATGGATTTGTTTGTTTCTCTGACTCTCTTTGTGTCCCATTTTAATTTAAGTGTTAAGTATTTATCAACTGTCTTGTTAATAGTTGGACAGGGTTTTTATGTCAGTATTACAGTTGCAAAGTTATCTCTGTTTTCTTTTTGTAGAATATCCCATCAAAGAGTAGAATATCCCCTCAGAGAGTAGAATATCCCCCCAGAGAGTAGAATATCCCCTCAGAGAGTACAATATCCCCTCAGAGAGTAGAATATACCCTCAGAGAGTAGAATATCCCCTCAGAGAGTAGAATATCCCCTCAGAGAGTAGAATATCCCCTCAGAGAGTAGAATATCCCCTCAGAGAGTAGAATATCCCCTCAGAGAGTAGAATATCCCCTCAGAGAGTAGAATATACCCTCAGAGAGTAGAATATCCCTTCAGAGAGTAGAATATCCCCTCAGAGAGTAGAATATACCCTCAGAGAGTAGAATATCCCTTCAGAGAGTAGAATATACCCTCAGAGAGTAGAATATCCCCTCAGAGAGTAGAATATCCCCTCAGAGAGTAGAATATCCCCTCAGAGAGTGTGGGTAAGAAAAAACATATCAACCAGCCTATTTTTTCAACCTGGAAATATACAATTCAGTTGATTTCAAATCAATTCAGTTCATCCACTTCATAATAAAATGGTGTAAAGCAGGTTAAGTTTACAACCACATATAAAATTATATGTAATTCATCTCTCTGATCCCCGATCCCCCCCTCCATTCCACCCACCCCAATCGGCGCTTCGGGTGGCTTCGTTCGATCAGGATGAGTGGGTTTACGGGTGTTGGAAGTGGGCAAGGCGGTCACAAACTTAATTGGAATGATGCGACACGCGTGCTTGCTTGCAATATAACACCCTGGGTATTTCCCCCCCTGAATATATTTTACGAGTATTATACCCAGGTTTTTCCACACCGTGGCAGATTGTAGACAATCTTTTACCGGAATTAAAAGTCCATACGCTTTGGGGTCTTTCTTATTAGGACTACCGGCTTTTCTTTGTACGAACCTGATAGAGAGAGAGAGGGACTCGATCGATATAACTCAACGAGTGACTCTTTTCACGTAGCGTTCTAAGCGAATGGTCAGAAATGGCAAACGGTTCCCACAAGGGACGGGCCAAGATTGTTGAATGATTGGAAGGGTCATTGTCCGAAATGATGATACAACGTGTTACATTTATATTCACACACATTAACATCACCTACGGATCTCCAGTTCACGCGTATAGCTTGTTGTTGATTCCGAACGTGTTAATTATGTACTGTACCAATTAATTATTGAATAACAATTGTTTACACCATGTACACCAACAAGTTTCAAGAAAATGCATTTTATCGGAATGTGTATTGATTATCATTTTTAGAACGTGTCCATAAGCAGTCTGCTTGTTAACGTTCTTAATGTTGTTATTGTTTGAAACGTGTATCAAAGAAAATGAATAAAACACGCTTAAACCAAATGCTTTTAGTGCAAGCCCTAAGTCTGCTGATCATGCTTGACAATGAAAATCGATTTAACCCCCCTCAATCGCCTTCAGGAGAAGACGTAAGAAGTTTCAAGATGGTCTCAGTCCCTATCTAAGCCTACCGGCGGTAGGTAAGGGAAATTGCTGTCCTGCACTTGAGGTGTGGTACAACATGTACCTTCTGTGTCATTGGTGTCGGTTACCTTTCTAGTTCTCGACCAGCCATGCGTGTCGACACTGTGTCCATCCGTTAGAATAGAATGACATCTGTATTGATCAAATCCTATTTGCCTTGTTTAATCCTTGTCGGCCACTTAACTGTGTCTAGTCCTGAAGGAACTATTAATGATTCCCTCCATCCTCTTTTCTCAATTTCGTTCTGCACCTTTGCATCTATGTGTGTTGACGCTCCTTGAAGGCGTTCTCTGGCTGAGACGTGTGTTGACGCTCCTTGAAGGCGTTCTCTGGCTGAGACGTGTGTTGACGCTCCTTGAAGGCGTTCTCTGGCTGAGACGTGTGTTGACGCTCCTTGAAGGCGTTCTCTGGCTGAGACGTGTGTTGACGCTCCATGAAGACGTTCTCTGGCTGAGACGTGTGTTGACGCTCCATGAAGGCGTTCTCTGGCTGAGACGTGTGTTGACGCTCCTTGAAGGCGTTCTCTGGCTGAGACGTGTGTTGACGCTCCTTGAAGGCGTTCTCTGGCTGAGACGTGTGTTGACGCTCCTTGAAGGCGTTCTCTGGCTGAGACGTGTGTTGACGCTCCTTGAAGGCGTTCTCTGGCTGAGACGTGTGTTGACGCTCCTTGAAGGCGTTCTCTGGCTGAGACGTGTGTTGACGCTCCTTGAAGGCGTTCTCTGGCTGAGACGTGTGTTGACGCTCCATGAAGACGTTCTCTGGCTGAGACGTGTGTTGACGCTCCATGAAGACGTTCTCTGGCTGAGACGTGTGTCGAATTCCAGCGCCGTCAGGGGTGAAAGGGGGGTTCACAAGTTGATGCTGTAGGTGTCAAAACGGCCTCTCGGGTGTCCCCCCCACCCCTTTGTAGTTGTACCCACAACAGTCACACGTGTGATTTATATCCCCCCGTCAGGCCATCACCATTGTTAACCGGGTGGCCTCCGGTGTGGGGGTTGAAAGGGTAGAGATCTACCCGTATTAGATTGTCAATCTGGTCGCATTGATACAGCGTTTTGTCTGGCTATGGAGGGGGTAGATTCCCTGAGAGCGAGGCGCGAAAGTTGTGAGGCTTTTTGATTTGTTTGTTTGTTTGTTTGTTTGTTTGTTTGTTTGTTTAGATTATTTATTTATTGTTTGCTTACTGATTTATTGTTATCATTCATTATTTTTTTTAAACATTTGTTTACTTACTTATTCGTGTACTGATTCATAACGACGTTAAACACCAAATAAAGAACGTGTACTGATTCATATCTTTATCTTTTTAATCCGTTTTTGTATGGAGAGATGCTTTCATTATATTTTTGATTATTGACAAGCATGTGCTGCTGTTGTTTTGCAATCATTAAATGGTCTCGGAGTCTAAAAGAAAAGTTATTTTCTGTACCTTGACATCAGAATCAGTTTACAAATAGTCCAGAGAGAGAGGGAGGGAGAGAGAGAGAGAGAGAGAGAGAGAGAGAGAGAGAGAGAGAGAGAGAGAGAGAGAGAGAGAGAGAGAGAGAGAGAGAGAGAGAGAGAGAGAGAGAGAGAGAGAGAGAGAGAGAGAGAGAGAGTGAGTGAGAGTGAGAGTGAGAGTGAGAGTGAGAGTGAGAGTGAGAGAGAGAGAGAGACTTGTTAACGTTCTTAATGTTCTTACTGTATATAACATGTATACAAGAAATTTATAAAAACACGCTTAAACCAAAGAGAGAGACCATCCGTGATACGTCATGTCTGCTGCACTGCGAGTTTTCTACATTAATTTTTGGTGATGGCGCACTTTTTGTCCATCTGTCATTTTTGTTTTCAAGCCCGCCCTTTCAACAAACGAACGACATGACGACATGACAGACATGGCGAGATACAAACGACGTTTTCTGTTTATTTAAATGTTAAAACATTGAGTCAAAACTTGACTAAATGTAAAAACAAACTTCAATCCAAAAAAGAAACGAAAAAAGAAAACAAGTCGCGTGAAGCGATATAAAAACATTTAGTCAAGCTGTCGGCATCAAAGTAACAGATTATCACCAAAAATTAGTCATCGCCGAGACTATATAGTCTCGACTAACCACACCCAAAGACCGAGACGGGTCACGCTCGTCTTCGCGTATCGTGCGAACGCAGTACTTACCGTTAACCTATTCAAGTTCTGTAATTCTGAGCACGTTTAGAGTAAACATAACACATGTATATATTTTTGAATCCAGCAGAAGATGCAGAATGCAATGCAATCATTCTTAAATCTGTTAGTGACAATTCGATTTTAATGACAAATTTAATGAGCAAACTAATTAGCTAATCTTTACGCTGCCGAGTTGAAATTCAATCCCGTAGTCCGGACTTCGTCGAAAATTGCTTGATCAAAATGTCAACCGATTTGATCGAAAAATGAGGGCGTGAGAGTGCTGCCTCAACTTTCACAAAAAGCCGGATATGACGTGATCAATTACATTTATCGAACAAATGAAAAAATATGGCTGGAGATATCATACCCAAAAACTCTCCATGTGAAATTTCATGAAGATCGGTCCAGTATTTTTTTCTGAATTGCTCTATAAACACACACACACACGCACACACGCACACACGTACACACGTACGTACACACACATACACATACACACACACACACACACACACACATACATACATACACACACACACACACACACTCATACACATACACCACCACCCTCGTCTCGATTCCCCGTCTATGTAGGAACCGACCTACCGACTCTAATTTGTAGGCCTTTTCGCCGGAAACAGCCATATGATTTTGTTGGCCTTATCCTTGTCCTTGTCATTGTTTGTTTGTTCATGGGCTGAAACTCCCACGGCTTTTACGTGTATGACCGTTTTTACCCCGCCATTTAGGCAGCCATACGCCGCTTTCGGAGGAAGCATACTGGGTATTTTCGTGTTTCTATAACCCACCGAACTCTGACATGGATTACAGGATCTTTTTCGTGCGCACTTGGTCTTGTGCTTGCGTGTAGGCTACACTCGGGGGTGTTCGGACACCGAGGAGAGTCTGCACACAAAGTTGACTCTGAGAAATAAATCTCTCGCCGAACGTGGGGACGAACTCACGCTGACAGCGGCCAACTGGATACAAATCCAGCGCGCTACCGACTGAGCTACATCCCCGCCCCGTCCTTGTCCTTATCCTTGTCCTTACTGTGTGCAGGTTGCATCCAGGACGGCCGTCACTACCGTTTCCTGGAGAAATGGAGTCCCGACCTCATCCCGCGGGGAACCATGCACTGCGTCAAGTGTCAGTGTCTTACGGTCAGTACAACATTTCACTATTTACACCATGCACTGTGTCAAGTGTCAGTGTCTTACGGTCAGGACAACATTTCACTATTTACACCATGCACTGTGTCAAGTGTCAGTGTCTTACGGTCAGTACAACATTTCACTATTTACACCATGCACTGTGTCAAGTGTCAGTGTCTTACGGTCAGGACAACATTTCACTATTTACACCATGCACTGTGTCAAGTGTCAGTGTCTTACGGTCAGTACACTATTTACACCATGCACTGTGTCAAGTGTCAGTGTCTTACGGTCAGTACAACATTTCTCTATTTACACCATGCACTGTGTCAAGTGTCAGTGTCTTACGGTCAGTACAACATTTCACTATTTACACCATGCACTGTGTCAAGTGTCAGTGTCTTACGGTCAGGACAACATTTCACTATTTACACCATGCACTGTGTCAAGTGTCAGTGTCTTACGGTCAGGACAACATTTCACTATTTACACCATGCACTGTGTCAAGTGTCAGTGTCTTACGGTCAGGACAACATTTCACTATTTACACCATGCACTGTGTCAAGTGTCAGTGTCTTACGGTCAGGACAACATTTCACTATTTACACCATGCACTGTGTCAAGTGTCAGTGTCTTACGGTCAGTACAACATTTCTCTATTTACACCATGCACTGTGTCAAGTGTCAGTGTCTTACGGTCAGTACAACATTTCACTATTTACACCATGCACTGTGTCAAGTGCCAGTGTCTTACGGTCAGTACAACATTTCACTATTTACACCATGCACTGTGTCAAGTGCCAGTGTCTTACGGTCAGTACAACATTTCACTATTTACACCATGCACTGTGTCAAGTGTCAGTGTCTTACGGTCAGGACAACATTTCACTATTTACACCATGCACTGTGTCAAGTGTCAGTGTCTTACGGTCAGTACAACATTTCTCTATTTACACCATGCACTGTGTCAAGTGTCAGTGTCTTACGGTCAGTACAACATTTCTCTATTTACACCATGCACTGTGTCAAGTGTCAGTGTCTTACGGTCAGGACAACATTTCTCTATTTACACCATGCACTGTGTCAAGTGTCAGTGTCTTACGGTCAGGACAACATTTCACTATTTACACCATGCACTGTGTCAAGTGTCAGTGTCTTACGGTCAGTACAACATTTCACTATTTACACCATGCACTGTGTCAAGTGCCAGTGTCTTACGGTCAGTACAACATTTCACTATTTACACCATGCACTGTGTCAAGTGTCAGTGTCTTACGGTCAGGACAACATTTCACTATTTACACCATGCACTGTGTCAAGTGTCAGTGTCTTACGGTCAGTACAACATTTCACTATTTACACCATGCACTGTGTCAAGTGTCAGTGTCTTACGGTCAGTACAACATTTCACTATTTACACCATGCACTGTGTCAAGTGTCAGTGTCTTACGGTCAGTACAACATTTCACTATTTACACCATGCACTGTGTCAAGTGTCAGTGTCTTACGGTCAGTACAACATTTCACTATTTACACCATGCACAGCGTCAAGTGTCAGTGTCTTACGGTCAGTACAACATTTCACTATTTACACCATGCACAACGTCAAGTGTCAGTGTCTTACGGTCAGTACAACATTTCACTATTTACACCATGCACTGTGTCAAGTGTCAGTGTCTTACGGTCAGGACAACATTTCACTATTTACACCATGCACTGTGTCAAGTGTCAGTGTCTTACGGTCAGGACAACATTTCACTATTTACACCATGCACTGTGTCAAGTGTCAGTGTCTTACGGTCAGGACAACATTTCACTATTTACACCATGCACTGTGTCAAGTGTCAGTGTCTTACGGTCAGTACAACATTTCACTATTTACACCATGCACTGTGTCAAGTGTCAGTGTCTTACGGTCAGTACAACATTTCACTATTTACACCATGCACTGTGTCAAGTGTCAGTGTCTTACGGTCAGTACAACATTTCACTATTTACACCATGCACTGTGTCAAGTGCCAGTGTCTTACGGTCAGTACAACATTTCACTATTTACACCATGCACTGTGTCAAGTGTCAGTGTCTTACGGTCAGTACAACATTTCACTATTTACACCATGCACTGTGTCAAGTGTCAGTGTCTTACGGTCAGTACAACATTTCACTATTTACACCATGCACTGTGTCAAGTGTCAGTGTCTTACGGTCAGGACAACATTTCACTATTTACACCATGCACTGTGTCAAGTGTCAGTGTCTTACGGTCAGTACAACATTTCACTATTTACACCATGCACTGTGTCAAGTGTCAGTGTCTTACGGTCAGTACAACATTTCACTATTTACACCATGCACTGTGTCAAGTGTCAGTGTCTTACGGTCAGGACAACATTTCACTATTTACACCATGCACAGCGTCAAGTGCCAAGTCAGTGGCCACACACTTTCTCAACAGCCTTTCCTTCGCATACAGCGCTCTGCGGATGGGGACCTGTTGTCTGTCTTGTGGTGTTTTTGTGTGTGTTGTGTGTGGTTCGTGTATTGTTGTTGTTGTTGTTGTTGTTGTTGTTGTTGTTGTTGTTGTTGTTGTTGTTGTTGTTGTTGTTGTTGTTGTTGTTGTTGTTGTTGTTGTTGTTGTTGTTGTTGTTGTTGTTGTTGTTGTTGTTGTTGTTGGTTTAAACAGTTTTTTTTATTCAGTTGCATAAATACAGAGCCGTAATTGAAAGTTATAATTTAAGGGAGCACAACAAGATAAACTTATAAATGTGCTCTTAGAAACAAACGAGTAATGTGGCGGACAATATTGTAAATGCATGATATTTAAACAAATGAAAACAAGAACAACAACAACGATAACTATAGCAACAGAGGTACGGAAATCTCACACACACGACGCACACACACACACACACACACACACACACACACACACACACACACACACACACACACACACACACACACACACACACACGCACACACACACACACACACACACAGAGTTGTTTGTTTGTTTGTTTGTTTGTTTGTGCGTGCGTGCGTGCGTGCGTGCGTGTGTGTGTGTGTGTGTTTTCAACGATGTGCTGTGTGATTTTTGTTAGATACAACAATGTGCATGCCGCGTGTGCGAAAGACAAGATATTCCCACCTTACTTCGGTCTGACGGCGTTCAGGCACGCAATAGAAGGAATGCGAAATATGGATCAGCAGTATCAGGATTTTCCCATTTGAAAGCAATGTTGTGTATATTGCACCTGTATAAGATAATGTTTCCATGTGTGCATAAAACGAAAATGTCACCACCACTAACATGCAGTTTTAGATGAAATATGGAAGAAAGGTGTAAGCAACAGACTCAGAAAGTTCGGGTGTCCAATATACTCCCACCCCTCCCAACACTCCCCCCCCCCCTACATCTTACCTTTACATGTATGATATTTACACAATTGTGAATGCTCCTTTTATTTGTCTTGCCGCCAGACTATTGCAGATTATTTCTGATCCTCGCACCTTTTCTCCTAGCTCCCCCCCCCCCTCCTCTCCCGCCCCCTCTCCCTTTCTCTCTTCCCCCTCTCCTATCCCCCCCCCTATCCTACCCCGCCCCCTCTCTCATTCTCTCCCCTCTCCTAAATCCTTCACACCCTCTCTCCTAGCTCCCCCCCATCCTACCCCGCCCCCTCTCCCTTTCTCTCTCCCCCCTCTCCTAAATCCTTCACACCCTCTCTCCTAGCTCCCCCCCATCCTACCCCGCCCCCTCTCTCATTCTCTCCCCTCCTCCTAAATTCTTCACACCCTCTCTCCTAGCTCCCCCCATCCTACCCCGCCCCCTCTCCCTTTCTCTCCCCCCTCTCCTAAATCCTTCACACCCTCTCTCCTAGCTCCCCCCATCCTATCCCGCCCCCTCTCCCTTTCTCTCCCCCCTCTCCTAAATCCTTCACACCCTCTCTCCTAGCTCCCCCCATCCTTCCCCGCCCCCTCTCCCTTTCTCTCCCCCTCTCCTAAATCCTTCACACCCTCTCTCCTAGCTCCCCCCATCCTACCCCGCCCCCTCTCCCTTTCTCTCCCCCCTCTCCTAAATCCTTCACACCCTCTCTCCTAGCTCCCCCCATCCTACCCCGCCCCCTCTCCCTTTCTCTCCCCCCTCTCCTAAATCCTTCACACCCTCTCTCCTAGCTCCCCCCATCCTACACCGCCCCCTCTCCCTTTCTCTCTCCCCTCTCCTAAATCCTTCACACCCTCTCTCCTAGCTCCCCCCATCCTACCCCGCCCCCTCTCCCTTTCTCTCCCCCCTCTCCTAAATCCTTCACACCCTCTCTCCTAGCTCCCCCCATCCTACCCCGCCCCCTCTCCCTTTCTCTCCCCCCTCTCCTAAATCCTTCACACCCTCTCTCCTAGCTCCCCCCATCCTACCCCGCCCCCTCTCCCTTTCTCTCTCCCCTCTCCTAAATCCTTCACACCCTCTCTCCTAGCTCCCCCCATCCTACCCCGCCCCCTCTCCCTTTCTCTCTCCCCTCTCCTAAATCCTTCACACCCTCTCTCCTAGCTCCCCCCATCCTACCCCGCCCCCTCTCCCTTTCTCTCTCCCCTCTCCTAAATCCTTCACACCCTCTCTCCTAGCTCCCCCCATCCTACCCCGCCCCCTCTCCCTTTCTCTCCCCCCTCTCCTAAATCCTTCACACCCTCTCTCCTAGCTCCCCCCATCCTACCCCGCCCCCTCTCCCTTTCTCTCCCCCTCTCCTAAATCCTTCACACCCTCTCTCCTAGCTCCCCCCATCCTATCCCGCCCCCTCTCCCTTTCTCTCTCCCCTCTCCTAAATCCTTCACACCCTCTCTCCTAGCTCCCCCCATCCTACCCCGCCCCCTCTCCCTTTCTCTCCCCCCTCTCCTAAATCCTTCACACCCTCTCTCCTAGCTCCCCCCATCCTACCCCGCCCCCTCTCCCTTTCTCTCTCCCCTCTCCTAAATCCTTCACACCCTCTCTCCTAGCTCCCCCCATCCTACCCCGCCCCTCTCCCTTTCTCTCTCCCCCTCTCCTAAATCCTTCACACCCTCTCTCCTAGCTCCCCCCATCCTACCCCGCCCCCTCTCCCTTTCTCTCTCCCCTCTCCTAAATCCTTCACACCCTCTCTCCTAGCTCCCCCCATCCTACCCCGCCCCCTCTCCCTTTCTCTCTCCCCCTCTCCTAAATCCTTCACACCCTCTCTCCTAGCTCCCCCCATCCTACCCCGCCCCCTCTCCCTTTCTCTCCCCCTCTCCTAAATCCTTCACACCCTCTCTCCTAGCTCCCCCCATCCTATCCCGCCCCCTCTCCCTTTCTCTCTCCCCCTCTCCTAAATCCTTCACACCCTCTCTCCTAGCTCCCCCCATCCTACCCCGCCCCCTCTCCCTTTCTCTCCCCCCTCTCCTAAATCCTTCACACCCTCTCTCCTAGCTCCCCCCATCCTACCCCGCCCCCTCTCCCTTTCTCTCCCCCTCTCCTAAATCCTTCACACCCTCTCTCCTAGCTCCCCCCATCCTACCCCGCCCCCTCTCCCTTTCTCTCCCCCCTCTCCTAAATCCTTCACACCCTCTCTCCTAGCTCCCCCCATCCTACCCCGCCCCCTCTCCCTTTCTCTCTCCCCCTCTCCTAAATCCTTCACACCCTCTCTCCTAGCTCCCCCCATCCTATCCCGCCCCCTCTCCCTTTCTCTCTCCCCCTCTCCTAAATCCTTCACACCCTCTCTCCTAGCTCCCCCCATCCTATCCCGCCCCCTCTCCCTTTCTCTCTCCCCCTCTCCTAAATCCTTCACACCCTCTCTCCTAGCTCCCCCCATCCTACCCCGCCCCCTCTCCCTTTCTCTCCCCCCTCTCCTAAATCCTTCACACCCTCTCTCCTAGCTCCCCCCATCCTACCCCGCCCCCTCTCCCTTTCTCTCCCCCCTCTCCTAAATCCTTCACACCCTCTCTCCTAGCTCCCCCCATCCTATCCCGCCCCCTCTCCCTTTCTCTCTCCCCTCTCCTAAATCCTTCACACCCTCTCTCCTAGCTCCCCCCATCCTACCCCGCCCCCTCTCCCTTTCTCTCTCCCCTCTCCTAAATCCTTCACACCCTCTCTCCTAGCTCCCCCCATCCTATCCCGCCCCCTCTCCCTTTCTCTCTCCCCTCTCCTAAATCCTTCACACCCTCTCTCCTAGCTCCCCCCATCCTACCCCGCCCCCTCTCCCTTTCTCTCTCCCCTCTCCTAAATCCTTCACACCCTCTCTCCTAGCTCCCCCCATCCTACCCCGCCCCCTCTCCCTTTCTCTCTCCCCCTCTCCTAAATCCTTCACACCCTCTCTCCTAGCTCCCCCCATCCTACCCCGCCCCCTCTCCCTTTCTCTCTCCCCCTCTCCTAAATCCTTCACACCCTCTCTCCTAGCTCCCCCCATCCTACCCCGCCCCCTCTCCCTTTCTCTCTCCCCTCTCCTAAATCCTTCACACCCTCTCTCCTAGCTCCCCCCATCCTACCCCGCCCCCTCTCCCTTTCTCTCTCCCCTCTCCTAAATCCTTCACACCCTCTCTCCTAGCTCCCCCCATCCTACCCCGCCCCCTCTCCCTTTCTCTCTCCCCCTCTCCTAAATCCTTCACACCCTCTCTCCTAGCTCCCCCCATCCTACCCCGCCCCCTCTCCCTTTCTCTCTCCCCTCTCCTAAATCCTTCACACCCTCTCTCCTAGCTCCCCCCATCCTACCCCGCCCCCTCTCCCTTTCTCTCCCCCTCTCCTAAATCCTTCACACCCTCTCTCCTAGCTCCCCCCATCCTACCCCGCCCCCTCTCCCTTTCTCTCTCCCCTCTCCTAAATCCTTCACACCCTCTCTCCTAGCTCCCCCCATCCTACCCCGCCCCCTCTCCCTTTCTCTCTCCCCTCTCCTAAATCCTTCACACCCTCTCTCCTAGCTCCCCCCATCCTACCCCGCCCCCTCTCCCTTTCTCTCTCCCCCTCTCCTAAATCCTTCACACCCTCTCTCCTAGCTCCCCCCATCCTACCCCGCCCCCTCTCCCTTTCTCTCCCCCCTCTCCTAAATCCTTCACACCCTCTCTCCTAGCTCCCCCCATCCTACCCCGCCCCCTCTCCCTTTCTCTCTCCCCTCTCCTAAATCCTTCACACCCTCTCTCCTAGCTCCCCCCATCCTACCCCGCCCCCTCTCCCTTTCTCTCCCCCCTCTCCTAAATCCTTCACACCCTCTCTCCTAGCTCCCCCCATCCTACCCCGCCCCCTCTCCCTTTCTCTCCCCCCTCTCCTAAATCCTTCACACCCTCTCTCCTAGCTCCCCCCATCCTACCCCGCCCCCTCTCCCTTTCTCTCCCCCCTCTCCTAAATCCTTCACACCCTCTCTCCTAGCTCCCCCCATCCTACCCCGCCCCCTCTCCCTTTCTCTCTCCCCTCTCCTAAATCCTTCACACCCTCTCTCCTAGCTCCCCCCATCCTACCCCGCCCCCTCTCCCTTTCTCTCTCCCCCTCTCCTAAATCCTTCACACCCTCTCTCCTAGCTCCCCCCATCCTACCCCGCCCCCTCTCCCTTTCTCTCCCCCCTCTCCTAAATCCTTCACACCCTCTCTCCTAGCTCCCCCCATCCTACCCCGCCCCCTCTCCCTTTCTCTCTCCCCCTCTCCTAAATCCTTCACACCCTCTCTCCTAGCTCCCCCCATCCTACCCCGCCCCCTCTCCCTTTCTCTCTCCCCCTCTCCTAAATCCTTCACACCCTCTCTCCTAGCTCCCCCCATCCTACCCCGCCCCCTCTCCCTTTCTCTCCCCCCTCTCCTAAATCCTTCACACCCTCTCTCCTAGCTCCCCCCATCCTACCCCGCCCCCTCTCCCTTTCTCTCTCCCCCTCTCCTAAATCCTTCACACCCTCTCTCCTAGCTCCCCCCATCCTATCCCGCCCCCTCTCCCTTTCTCTCTCCCCTCTCCTAAATCCTTCACACCCTCTCTCCTAGCTCCCCCCATCCTACCCCGCCCCCTCTCCCTTTCTCTCCCCCCTCTCCTAAATCCTTCACACCCTCTCTCCTAGCTCCCCCCATCCTACCCCGCCCCCTCTCCCTTTCTCTCCCCCCTCTCCTAAATCCTTCACACCCTCTCTCCTAGCTCCCCCCATCCTATCCCGCCCCCTCTCCCTTTCTCTCTCCCCCTCTCCTAAATCCTTCACACCCTCTCTCCTAGCTCCCCCCATCCTACCCCGCCCCCTCTCCCTTTCTCTCCCCCCTCTCCTAAATCCTTCACACCCTCTCTCCTAGCTCCCCCCATCCTACCCCGCCCCCTCTCCCTTTCTCTCCCCCCTCTCCTAAATCCTTCACACCCTCTCTCCTAGCTCCCCCCATCCTACCCCGCCCCCTCTCCCTTTCTCTCCCCCCTCTCCTAAATCCTTCACACCCTCTCTCCTAGCTCCCCCCATCCTACCCCGCCCCCTCTCCCTTTCTCTCCCCCCTCTCCTAAATCCTTCACACCCTCTCTCCTAGCTCCCCCCATCCTACCCCGCCCCCTCTCCCTTTCTCTCCCCCCTCTCCTAAATCCTTCACACCCTCTCTCCTAGCTCCCCCCATCCTACCCCGCCCCCTCTCCCTTTCTCTCCCCCCTCTCCTAAATCCTTCACACCCTCTCTCCTAGCTCCCCCCATCCTACCCCGCCCCCTCTCCCTTTCTCTCTCCCCTCTCCTAAATCCTTCACACCCTCTCTCCTAGCTCCCCCCATCCTACCCCGCCCCCTCTCCCTTTCTCTCCCCCTCTCCTAAATCCTTCACACCCTCTCTCCTAGCTCCCCCCATCCTACCCCGCCCCCTCTCCCTTTCTCTCCCCCCTCTCCTAAATCCTTCACACCCTCTCTCCTAGCTCCCCCCATCCTACCCCGCCCCCTCTCCCTTTCTCTCTCCCCTCTCCTAAATCCTTCACACCCTCTCTCCTAGCTCCCCCCATCCTACCCCGCCCCCTCTCCCTTTCTCTCTCCCCTCTCCTAAATCCTTCACACCCTCTCTCCTAGCTCCCCCCATCCTATCCCGCCCCCTCTCCCTTTCTCTCTCCCCTCTCCTAAATCCTTCACACCCTCTCTCCTAGCTCCCCCCATCCTATCCCGCCCCCTCTCCCTTTCTCTCTCCCCTCTCCTAAATCCTTCACACCCTCTCTCCTAGCTCCCCCCATCCTACCCCGCCCCCTCTCCCTTTCTCTCCCCCCTCTCCTAAATCCTTCACACCCTCTCTCCTAGCTCCCCCCATCCTACCCCGCCCCCTCTCCCTTTCTCTCTCCCCTCTCCTAAATCCTTCACACCCTCTCTCCTAGCTCCCCCCATCCTACCCCGCCCCCTCTCCCTTTCTCTCTCCCCCTCTCCTAAATCCTTCACACCCTCTCTCCTAGCTCCCCCCATCCTACCCCGCCCCCTCTCCCTTTCTCTCTCCCCCTCTCCTAAATCCTTCACACCCTCTCTCCTAGCTCCCCCCATCCTACCCCGCCCCCTCTCCCTTTCTCTCTCCCCCTCTCCTAAATCCTTCACACCCTCTCTCCTAGCTCCCCCCATCCTACCCCGCCCCCTCTCCCTTTCTCTCTCCCCCTCTCCTAAATCCTTCACACCCTCTCTCCTAGCTCCCCCCATCCTACCCCGCCCCCTCTCCCTTTCTCTCTCCCCTCTCCTAAATCCTTCACACCCTCTCTTCTAGCTCCCCCCATCCTATCCCGCCCCCTCTCCCTTTCTCTCTCCCCTCTCCTAAATCCTTCACACCCTCTCTTCTAGCTCCCCCCATCCTATCCCGCCCCCTCTCCCTTTCTCTCTCCCCTCTCCTAAATCCTTCACACCCTCTCTCCTAGCTCCCCCCATCCTACCCCGCCCCCTCTCCCTTTCTCTCCCCCCTCTCCTAAATCCTTCACACCCTCTCTTCTAGCTCCCCCCATCCTACCCCGCCCCCTCTCCCTTTCTCTCTCCCCTCTCCTAAATCCTTCACACCCTCTCTTCTAGCTCCCCCCATCCTACCCCGCCCCCTCTCCCTTTCTCTCCCCCCTCTCCTAAATCCTTCACACCCTCTCTCCTAGCTCCCCCCATCCTACCCCGCCCCCTCTCCCTTTCTCTCTCCCCTCTCCTAAATCCTTCACACCCTCTCTCCTAGCTCCCCCCATCCTACCCCGCCCCCTCTCCCTTTCTCTCTCCCCTCTCCTAAATCCTTCACACCCTCTCTCCTAGCTCCCCCCATCCTACCCCGCCCCCTCTCCCTTTCTCTCTCCCCTCTCCTAAATCCTTCACACCCTCTCTCCTAGCTCCCCCCATCCTACCCCGCCCCCTCTCCCTTTCTCTCCCCCCTCTCCTAAATCCTTCACACCCTCTCTCCTAGCTCCCCCCATCCTACCCCGCCCCCTCTCCCTTTCTCTCCCCCCTCTCCTAAATCCTTCACACCCTCTCTCCTAGCTCCCCCCATCCTACCCCGCCCCCTCTCCCTTTCTCTCTCCCCTCTCCTAAATCCTTCACACCCTCTCTCCTAGCTCCCCCCATCCTACCCCGCCCCTCTCCCTTTCTCTCCCCCCTCTCCTAAATCCTTCACACCCTCTCTCCTAGCTCCCCCCATCCTATCCCGCCCCCTCTCCCTTTCTCTCTCCCCTCTCCTAAATCCTTCACACCCTCTCTCCTAGCTCCCCCCATCCTACCCCGCCCCCTCTCCCTTTCTCTCTCCCCTCTCCTAAATCCTTCACACCCTCTCTCCTAGCTCCCCCCATCCTACCCCGCCCCCTCTCCCTTTCTCTCCCCCCTCTCCTAAATCCTTCACACGCGCACGCATATCAACCGTAACAAGCCTTGTAGACAAATTTCTCTCTTAACCCTGTCGGGTCGGACGGGAAGAGGCCTCATTAGTACACACACGTGCAACGAAAGAGCGTGGTAGATTGGCTTCCGGAGTTTAATACCTCTCGGATAGCATTCCGGACAGCCCTTGTCTTGGAGATTAAGTACTGTCGCTTTACTCGCAGTAACGACGTCGTCCTTTCAGCGTGGGAGTTTTAACTGTTCTGTTTCCGGGAGGAGTTTCAGATTAGAACGCTCCCCCCCCCCCCCCCCCCCTCTAAAAGGCACAACTTTTTTTGTTTAATGAATGTGTTTTGTGTGTTTGCAAATTTATTGATTTTACACGCGTTTGCGAATATGAAAACAACAACTAGCATACGGCTTATGGAGGTGTCTTCACGAAACTTTCAACATAGAATCAGATGGCGAAAGGCACAGTTCTCCCAGGGAAAGCACGTTGGCTCACTGTTTGACATCTGTTGATTTGTACTGTATGTCCACGTGGAGGGTTGAGCTTATCCTAGAACAAAACCCAGATATGACAGGGGGTCTGAAATAGTAAGCGGAACTGTTATTACGAGACAGATTGTGCTTCTAAAACTCTCACCCTTCCAAAAGTAATAATTAACATTCTAAATTAACAAACTCCCCCCCCCCCCCCCCCCCCCGCCACCTTTCCGCGCTCCATCCACCCGACCGGCGGCTGCACACACCGTCATAACTCTACACACCGTCATAACTCTACACACCGTCATAACTCTACACACCGTCATAACTCTACACACCGTCATAACTCTACACACCGTCATAACTCCACACACCGTCATAACTCTACACACCGTCATAACTCTACACACCGTCATAACTCTACACAAACCTGTGGAACCTGTGGACAGTAGACTTTTTGGAAATAACTCTGTCGGGATTTGACAGAAAAGGTCATCATATCGATTGGACACTGCATAACATACACATAGGAGTCAGTTATTCACTGCGATCGTGGTTTTAACTTGTCGACCTCTTTCTACGAGGTCAGGGTAGCAACTCTTCCAAAACGCTTGAAAATCCTGACAGAGTTATTTTCAAAAATCGTCTATTTAGAAGCATATTTGACACAGGTGAATGAATTGTTTCCACAAGCACATGCCGCATATGGTAGAGATCAGAAGCACGTGCCAGTTGTCATACAGTCAGGTAAACACACACACGTGGCTGGAGCTAAAAGGGGCGGGGTGGGGGCGGGGTGGGGGCGGGGTAAGGGTGGGGAGTGTTAGGGTGTGTGGCGGGGTGGGGGCGGGGTAAGGGTGGGGGTGTGTTTCTGGGGCGGGGGAGAACGAGATTTATTACCGGGGAAACGGCGATTTGCTGCCTCATTATTGAGATGTATTCCCGCACTTTGTTTCTCTACGACAGGTACATGCCTCCTGCTGATTAGGGAGAAGAATTGTGATAGAGATGGTGGAGGGGGGGGGGGGGTAGGAGAGGCGGATTGGAGGTTGTGTGCGTTGTGTGTGTTTGTTTGTGTGTGTGTGTGTGTGTGTGTGTCAGTATTGGCGTTAACCTGTAATTACTGTGGGTTTTTTACCGGTTTAAACGAGAAATTACCGGAACAAATTGGCTGCCGGTTTGACCTACTGTGTGTGTGTATGTGCGCGCTCGCGCGCGCGCCTGTGCTCGTGTGTGCATGCGTACGTTTGTCTATTAGTATATATGCATGCATGTGCGTGAACCGGAAATAAAGGTTTTAGTGCTACAAACTAACACTACAGTATTCTTCCCAGCCTTCCGTCTTCCGTCATTTCCACGTAACTGTTTGACCTGTCTGACTGTTCTGACCCTTCGGTCGAATGTCCGATAGTTTTGACACATACGAATGTCCGATAGTTTTGATACATAGGAATGTCCGAAAGTTTTGACACATACGAATGTCCGATAGCTTTGACACATACGAATGTCCGATAGCTTTGACACATACGAATGTCCGATAGCTTTGACACATACGAATGTCCGATAGCTTTGACACATACGAATGTCCGATAGCTTTGACACATACGAATGTCCGATAGCTTTGACACATACGAATGTCCGATAGCTTTGACACATACGAATGTCCGATAGCTTTGACACATACGAATGTCCGATAGCTTTGACACATACGAATGTCCGATAGTTTTGACACATACGAATGTCCGATAGCTTTGACACATACGAATGTCCGATAGCTTTGACACATACGCGGGATGTCTTTCTCAGTTCTGATAAAACAGATTTCGGCGGCCAGCACATTTTCCAACTGACCTGTTGTCCTCTGTGTCTGGGAGCGTCATCAGACTAAGATCAACTGACCTGTTGTCCTCTGTGTCTGGGAGCGTCATCAGACTAAGATCAACTGACCTGTTGTCCTCTGTGTCTGGGAGCGTCATCAGACTAAGATCAACTGACCTGTTGTCCTCTGTGTCTGGGAGCGTCATCAGACTAAGATCAACTGACCCATTGTCCTCTGTGTCTGGGAGCGTCATCAGACTAACATCAACTGACCTATTGTCCTCAGTGTCTGGGAGCGTCATCAGACTAACATCAACTGACCTGTTGTCCTCTGTGTCTGGGAGCGTCATCAGACTAAGATCAACTGACCTGTTGTCCTCTGTGTCTGGGAGCGTCATCAGACTAACATCAACTGACCTGTTGTCCTCTGTGTCTGGGAGCGTCATCAGACTAACATCAAAGTTACGAGTTGGGCTTTGTTATGAGTATACAAATCATGTCATATAACGGGCACTGCTTTGATTCTATTCAGTTTTAATTCAGAGAGTTTTATAGCCGGTATACTAGTAATCTCCTTAATAAATAATTAAACTATGTCCGACATGACGATTGTGTCATTTTCCATCTGTCTGGGCCTGGGACAGGCTGATCTTTCTTAACCCAGTGTGGGATTTTCAGTGGGGCGACCACCCCCAACCCAGCGCGTCCCCGGGTGGCGGATAGGGGAACGGTCTTCAGATATGGAGATCAGCCGCTTGCGGCCGCGGACCAAACTGGCTCCGGGTGGGATCCCGGAAAATCCTCCCCCCTGTGCTCTCAGGGTAGGACGTACGGGCCATGAGCTAAGGGTGAGGTAACCCCGACAGAAAACCCCGAATGCTGAAGACGGAGGACCCGGGCCGCACGGCGCATTCTAACAAACCATGGGTACACGCACTTACGCAAATGATGACACAATCAACCAGCACAGATGGAAATGGCGCTCGCCCATTGAGGACCCCCCAGGGTGGAGCAGCGTCGGGTCCCATGCCTCAAAGGGACCCAGCCCCAACTACTGGAGGTCCCTCCCGTCCGTCTTGTCACGCCAGGGGACGCGGGAGGAAAGTGACTGGCACCACCACAACCAGGAAGAAACCCAGTCAGCAGCGACCTTTTCAGGTCATGCACTGGAACGCAGAAAGTATCCTGAACAAGAAGACAGAGTTGGAGCATATCCTGCATGAGAAGAACATCAACATCTGCTGTATTCAGGAGACGCACCTGACACCCCAAAAGTCCTTCAAAGTGAGAGGCTACCAATGCCTTAGGTCCGACAGAACAGACCGAAGCAAAGGAGGAATCCTGACCCTCATCAGGAACAACATCAATGCCTGTTTGATAGAAACGCACATGGAGGACTCCGAATATCAGGTGATTCGAATCCAGACGAAGACATCAGAATTCCATCTTGTCAACTTCTACTGCCCCAATGATAGACACCTCGCCCTTGACACGATCCCCGCAAAGGCCTCCAACTTCATCGTGGTGGGTGACTTCAACAGTCATTCACAGAGTTGGGGATATGACCACCTGGATCGGAGAGGAGAAGAGGTGGAGAACTGGCAGGACGACAAAGGTCTCATCCTTTTGAACAGTCCCTTTGACTGCCCTACATTCTACTCCAGAAGATGGCACACTACATCAACTCCTGACCTAGCCTTCTGCACAGAAGACATGCACCAGCTAACCAGCAGAGAGGTCGGAGAACAGCTAGGTGGAAGTGACCATCGGCCAGTCTTTTTGACCCTGGGCATGGAGTCCTGCACTGAAGCTTCCTTCCCACGGTGGAACTACAAAAGAGCGAACTGGTTCCTCTTTAGACACCGCACCAGCGAACTCGCCAAAGACATCAGAGTCGAGGGTCGAGACATCAACATGGTGGCGAAGGACTTCAACATGAGCATCCTCAGAGCAGCGCGTGAGTCCATTCCCAGGGGTGCCAGGAGAGACTATAAGCCCTACTGGAGCAATGAATTGCAGGAACTGGATGATGATCTGGCAGACGCCAGAAGGGAAGCAGAAGTCAACCCGTCACAAAACAACAACATCCGCCTCCAGGAAGCCAAAGCCAAATTTCTCAAAAAGAAGCTACAGGCAAGACGGAGAAGCTGGCAAGAGAAAACAAGCTCTCTGAACCTTGAGAAGGATGGCAGAAAGCTCTGGAGGCTCACCAAGCAGTTGAATGATGAGAACACCAGCAGAGGAAAGATCACATTAGAAGAGAACGGGAAGGTGCTAACTGGAAAGCATGCTGCCAACCAATTTGCTGAAAGCTATGCAGCTGAGAGCAACCTCCATGTTAGCCCCGAGAAACAGAGAGAAGCAAGAAGAGAGAAAAGAGAGAGACCTGCCAGACAGTCGACAGTGGACGCCATGAGTCAACCACTCACACTCCACGAGCTGCACTCAGCTCTGAAAAAGTCAAAGGCGAAGAAGTCCCCTGGCCCAGACGGCATCACCAACGAGATGCTAACCCACCTTGGTAGTGCAGCAGAGAACAAGCTACTCGAGGTCTTCAACAGCAGCTGGCAAGAAGGATCGCTACCACAACTCTGGCGAGAAGCGATCATGATCCCCATCTTAAAAAAAGGGAAGGATCCAAAGAAGGCCACCAGCTATCGCCCAATCAGCCTCACCAGCTGTGTTGTGAAGACCCTGGAGAGAATTGTGAACGAGCGCCTCAGGTGGTACCTGGAATCCAGGAACCTCCTCGCCCCTGAACAAGCTGGATTCCGACAGTTCCGCAGCACTGAAGATCAGGTCACTTACCTGGCGCAAGAAGTTGAAGATGCCTTTCAGGAACAGAAGCTGGTCTTCGTCACCTGGATAGATCTTCAGAAGGCCTTTGACAAGGTCTGGAAAGATGGACTCCTTGTAAAACTGCTGAGGAAAGGCGTGTCCAGCAACATGTACCAGTGGATTCGCTCTTACCTCTATAACCGCAGGGCAAGAGTTAACGTCGACCAGACCAAAAGCAAGAAGTTCCTCCTTCGTCATGGCGTCCCTCAGGGCGGAGTCCTCTCCCCCACACTCTTCCTTCTCTTCATCGACGATCTGGTGTCTGAGATGCCCAAGGGGATCAAAGCTGCTCTCTACGCAGACGACCTTGTGATCTGGTGCAAGGAGGAGCATGCAAGTACTGCCACCTACAGAATGCAGCAAGCGGCAGATAGGCTGAACGCATGGGCAGAAGATTGGTGCGTCTCCATCAACAAGGAGAAATCCTCCACCACCCTATTCACACTGTCGCCAAAGCAGAAAGCCGGAACCATTAGGCTTGGTGGAACTCCTCTGAGAGAGGATGAAGAAGCAACGTACCTTGGTGTCACCTTTGATAGACGGCAGACCTGGAAACCACACATTGCACAGGCAGAGACGAAGGCCCGGCGCAAGCTAGCCATACTCAGGAAGCTGGCAGGTACCACCTGGGGAGCGAACGAGAAGATACTGAAGACAGTATACCAGGGAACAATCAGACCCCACCTCGAGTACGGCTCCACAGCGTGGTCAACCTCAGCCAAGACAAACCTGCAGAGCCTTGACCGTGTGCAAAACCAGGCCCTCCGACTCATCACCGGTGCAATGAAATCCACGCCCATCAAGGAAATGGAGAAGCTTACCACCATCCAACCCCTCTGTCAGAGAAGAGAAGCCAATATGGTACAGGCCGAGAAGCTCAAGTGCCTACCCGACCACCCCATGAAGCACAGACTGAGCAACCTCACCAAGAACCGGCTTAAACGGAGCAGTTTTGTACACGAGAGCAAGAGACTTTCTCGACAGTACAGGGAAGTCCTTCCACAGAACACTCTACCTCTGACTCAAGAAGAAGAGGAAACCCGCAAGGCAACAGAGAAACCAGGCATCCAGATCTGCACCAGTGTTCCACATGTTACCTCAGGAGAAGATCAGAATGACACAGCTCGACAGGCACTCACCTTAGCCCTGATCGACGAACAGTACCCAAAAGAGGCGTGGATCCATGTATACACCGATGGATCAGCAACTAACGCCGTGCTCAATGGAGGTGCAGGCATTCTCATCCAGTTCCCTGGGGGACATACAGCTACATCCAGCGTTGCCACTGGCAAACACTGCACAAACTATAAAGCAGAAGCAGAAGCTCTCATGCAGGCCGCCTCCTTCGTTCAGGACCCCGCAGACCCTTGCTACCAAGTTGTCTTCCTCTCGGACGCCCTTTCAGTCCTTCAGGCCCTAGAGAACGACAAACTCCCACAGCTGGCCAAAGCATTACAGATGGTCAGACAAACCAGAAGAGTTGTCCTCCAGTGGATACCAGCACACTGTGGGATACCAGGAAATGAAAGGGCAGATGAGCTGGCAAAAGAAGGAGCCGTGGAAGACCAACCTGAAAACAGTGTCAGCTTTAGTGAGCAGAAGACAATCATCAAGGCATTGATGAGGCCAAGGACAAACAGAGATGACTACCACACAATGTCCAGAGAGCAGCAAGTCAACCTCATCAGGCTGCGTACTGGCCACAACAGGCTCAATGCTCACATGAACCGAAAGTTCAAGCTGGCGCCATCACCAACCTGTGCCTGCGGTCAAGAGGACCAAACAGCGGAACACATCTTACAGCGATGTCCCTTACTAGATGAGGAACGAAAAGAAGTGTGGCCGTCACCAACTCCCTTGCAGACCAAACTATACGGCAGTCGACAGGAGTTGGAGAAAACAACAACATTTATCACCAGTGCTGGACTGATTGTGTAACCTCTGCGAACGCCAAGAAGAAGAAGAAGATCTGTCTGGGCCACGTCAAATAAGCGTTCGCTTGAGTTCGTGTCCCTATTGTTTTTGGTTTAATCATTGCGTCATGTTTAAATTTAATACAATCTTGATTAACTAACGGGTACTGCTACACCCGTGTCCCCAGGATATAAGCATTCCTAAATACTGCACCCTGTGGATATCCTACTCACCCACCCCAGTTATAGCAATGTTCAGTCATTCCCAACACCTTCACGGCCGTTACAATCATATTCACCATTCATATTCTCTCGCCACAGTCCCACCCGCCTGACAAAAACTCTCACTCCCTCTATTGACTCGGTGGTCCTCTCCCCCGGGAGGTGTGGGTGGCCATCATTCAGCGTCGTTACACCTGTAAAGCGGCCACATTCATTTCATCCAGCGGATTAGGCCTGCATGGGACAGAGGTGCGAAGGAGGACAAATCAAAGTACGGGGGGAATGACAACACACTCAGGCACGACGCAAAGATTGGACCTCGATTTGAGTTGATTACCCATGGAGGTGAAGCGACTTGGTCCCGAGTGTTGGTCGTGAAGGTGGAAAAAGTGAAAGGCGTGTTTCACGAGGGCAATTGAGCGGAAACGGCGAGGTGGTGAAAACATCCCATTGCTATTTGAATAATTATGCCTTCTTTTCTCCAGCCAAGTACAAGAGCGACGCCGGCAGAAGAATGGCGTAAACGTCTAGAGGACGGGAGCGGAGCTACGAGAAACGGCCCCCCTTTTCTCTTCGGGGTTGTTTCAAAAAACACTCGTTGGTGCTGCTGGTTTTCACCCTGAGCTTTAAACGTATAGAGTGCCTGTTTTAGCATAGCGGGTTCCTGTCCCTCTGTTTGCTGCTATGTTTTGTATGGCTGTTGAAGTGAAATATTTAAAGCGTTGACAGTTTTGAAAATGTGTGCATGAGAAATTGAGTGTTTGCATTAATGGGATCCCACGAAGATTTGTAGTATTTAGTCACACAATGGGGAGTCGTGCAGAGCATTCTTTGGGCTACACAGAGAATATAGGAGTGTGACAAGATCGAGGTTAAAGCCCCCCGAAAAATATCACTGCTTCTGAAAGAAGGGGATGCCATTCATACATTTAAACTTTTCATACAATTAGAAAACTCAAATGTAGCATACTTTGATTTCTATTTACAGTATATTTTAATACTTGAGGACTAACGTTCGGACGCACAGTATGTTCACCAAAGAAAGGCAATTATTATTGCAAGTAGGTTTTGCCAAAAAATGATTGCATCATTTGTTATACCTCAACCAACAAATTCACACCCGTGTCATTGTATTCCTGTATTCCTTCTAGAATGAGTTAACAGGTATGAATATTTTCAGTTGAGGTAAAAAAAAAAAAAAAAAGAAGAATGAAAAAAGCGCAACATGTTTTTGGCACAGTTTTTTTGTACAAAGTTTATTTACAAGGAAAAGTATAGTTTCCAGGCACGCCGTGCCACTGGTATCGCAAGCATAGAATTGTGAATGATACACGGAGGTGACTGCCCCCCTAACACCTTGCAGTGGAACCCCCCTTTTAAGATCTCAAACAATCTGAGAAAACAAGATCTTAGAAGGGAGGGAGTCTTAAATCGTTGGGTTAAAAAAAAGGGGGGGGGGGGAGTTAAAAGGATGGTTCGAATGTAGAAGGCAAAATTAAACCCCACCTTTACTAAATTCAGAAGTCTTAGGGAAGGAAGGCTAAAATCGGGGTTTGTGTGTGTGTGTGTGTGTGTGGGTGGGGGGGGGGGGGTGGTGCTTTAAAAGGATGGAGTGGGGTGGGGTTTCAACAGTACAAGACCAAATTAACCCCCACCTAGACTAAACTCAGTTCCACTGACAAAGCGTGTTCCGACCCAACCCCTCCCCGTGACAACTCATGGCCACGAGGACCCCCAGGTCAGCGAGCGGGACCAGCGCCAATCTCCCGGTCTGGAGTGGCCGTTAATCCGACCTCGGCGTCCACAGAGGAGGCTGATTAATCACCTTGCCTGTGATAAAACTAATGATATGGCATCCGCGCCTCCTTTGTGCCGGTCATGCCTCGACTCTTGGTCCCGTCTTTTGGAACCCTCGTCCGGTCCTCCAAACCTGCTAAGCTTTCCTGTTGACACTTCAACTGGCTGTGGGGTGAAAGGAGAGAGAAGGAGGAGGGGTGGGGGTGGGGGGGGGGTGAGAGAAAGAGAGAGGAGAGAGATGAACAAGTCAGAGAAAGGGACCAAAGAGACAGATATAGAGAGGGGTTGGGGGGGGGGGGGGGCAATGGAGAGAGAACAAGGAGGGAAGAGAGAGAGAGAGAGAGAGAGAGAGAGAGAGAGAGAGAGAGAGAGAGAGAGAGAGACAGAGAGACAGAGAGACAGAGAGACAGAGAGACAGAGAGACA